>NC_045738.1:13496059-13554498 GCF_008692095.1 Etheostoma spectabile | reverse complement strand
GAGGCTGCGCAGTAACGCTCAGCATTCACTGGAAAAGTGCTTCTAAAGGCCTTCAGTGGTCTCCGTTCAGAGCAACGGGATCTGTTGGTCCATTTCTTTCACTGTCTATGGGTATCACCCAGGGATGGATTTCTGTTGGGTCAATGCAGCCATTAGTGGAGTTCACATCTCTTCATATAAACCTGTTCATCATTAGTCTGTCAGTAGCAGCCTTGGAGCATGCAGCAATATCTATCTATAAGTTACAGTCTGTCTGTCTGTCTGTTAAGCGCATATCTCTTGAACCGTTAGTCCGATGGATTTCAAACTTGACAGGTGTCTTGCTAAGGGCACGTTAATTATATATTGGTAAAAGAAACACACATTGGCTTTTGCCGCTCTAGCCGCTGGCCACTCCCCCACTCACACTGCACACGGACTGAACATAGCGCAGGGCCAGAGACAGAAGGCAGCGGAGCTTTGGGAGCTAAAATGTGAAATACACCTCATACCCCCAAACATGTCCAAAGTAGCACTACTGGGGGGTGTTACCACCTTTGACTCTTTTCCTGCTTCCAACGTTAACTACATGATGCCAGAGATGGGAAGTAACGAAGTACAAATACTTAGTTACTGTACTTAAGTGGCAACTTTTTACTTTTACTCCTTACATTTTAACACAAATATTGATACTTTCTACTCCTTACATTTAAAAAAATTGGCTGGTTACTTTAGTTTTGTTCGAGAGCTTGTCATGTCGGAGAATTGCGCTGAGTTAACGGACAGTTAACGGGGAAGTACCCAGGGGATTTGAAGAGTGAAGAAAATCAAGTTTGATATATCCAGCAATTATTGGAGATGGCAAGTAGAAGTACAGATATTTTTGTTAAAAAATACTCTGGTAAAAGTAGAAGTAATGATTTAACTTCTTTACTCAAGTAAAAGTAACAAAGTAAAGGCTTGGAAATGTACTTAAAGTATAAAAGTAGCAGTAGCCTTGCGAATGGCAACCATTGTTTCTGCAAGGCTACCTGGACCAAACACATGTTGCTAGAGTGCACGCTGAAAAACTTCAGTGGACATAGAAAAAAGACTCTTTGTATGCCGCTGCCTACGTTTTAAATGGATGTCTGTCAACAGCCCTAAAACATGACACATATAATTATTGTGACAGAGACTGGGACTCCAGGTTAATAAGATTCTGACTGGATACCAAGATATGAATTCAGTTGTGATTTTGTGAGAATTCACAGATCCAATTTCTCTTTTTTAATCTTCCCCTTAACAAGGAATCTACATGTATGCGTGTGTGCTCAAATATGGCTTTTGGAAAGAAAATAAAGAATAGTTCCCCATACTTTAAGAGTTACGCAGCACATATCTCAAACATCTCTCTCAGATAAGGCTGAAGATGATTGGGAATGTCTTGTTGCTTGTCTGCCGAATCTCTGGGATCTCTGTTTTCTTCATTTTGAATCATGTCGCCGTCCATTCTGCTATGTGCTAACGTTTCCACCATCAAGCTGCGAATGAATGGCGCACAATCTGTTGAGTCTTATTAGTGGTGCAACATATAGTATATTCCCATCCAATTAGATTGAATATGGTATCAATGACACAAAAATAATTTATTTGAAACTTGTTAGTGAAGACTAGATTAGGACTGTATTTAAAGTTGATTCTGGTTTCCAACTTGGCCCCAGGTGTCTCTGTCAAAACACAGACAGAGACAAATTCTCTCTTTTGATGCTTTATTATAATCAAGCACCATGCAACCAAGCTAACAGGTGAAGATCACAAACAACAAAATCACTAGCTCACTTACTTTAAATGTGCAAGAACTAACCACAACAACAGGCTTAAGTGAACTGACAACAGAAGTTATACTACTTACAGATCTCAAAGACGCACACACACAATCTCAACTGATTATCCTCTGGTGTGAAATGCGTGTCAGCGCTATTCTTCGACATGACGACCTCTTGTACAAAACTAAAGTAACGAGCCAATTTTGTAAAGTGTAAGAAGTAGAAAGTACCAATCATGTGTTAAAATGTAAGGAGTAAAAGTAAAAAGTGACCACAAATCTACTTGAGTACAGTAACAAAGTATTTGTACTTCGTTACTTTCCATCTCTGTTAGGGTCCTTCTGTAAGTCATTTTGGGGTACAATTTGGTTTTGATGAATTCTGCAAGCAGTAATACAACAAGCTAAGCAATTGGCCCGTCCCAAACAGGCACATTTTCAACAGACACTGCACTAGCTAGCAATAAAGAGATTCCTTATTGACTTTCTACAAAAATTAGGTTCTAAGACAGTATTTTCTTTAGGAATGAATGAAACCCTCCAGTTAATGCTTTTAGACTGTAATAGACACATCTGAAAGGGGGCTTGGAAATCCAGGAACATGACAATTGCTATTACTCTGTAAGTCATGAATTTGCATCATTCAAAAGATGAAAAATGTTCATGTTTAGGAAATGAAATAACGATTCATGTTGATATCCTCAAAGTGAGTATTCAAACGGTAATGACATAAGAGGAGCGCCTCTGCATTGATAGGGTTGCTGAAACACCTTCAGACCTGTCATTACTGTTCCTCATGAAATGAGCATCAAAAGAGAGGAAGATCCCCCACGGTGACATTTAGAAAGTTGCCATACTACTGCTTTGATATTTCAAACAGTTCTAGGATTAAACATGTCGTCTTTGAAGACTCCCAGTTTCTAGAGAATGTCAAAAATAATACTGCTACTTTGCAAAGGGGAGGATTTGCTTTATCAAACTGTTTTCTTGATAAAATCTGAAGCTGACTATATAGTACAAGCTCAACACGCACAAGGAAAGTTATTCTGTTTTCTTCTTGTAGCCTGTGGATGCCTCTTTCAAACTATCACTGAAATACAATGCAGATATTATTGCAGATGGCTTTTCAGTTTAACATGGACCTAAAATGCCAACCCATATGCCCAGAAATTGAAAAGCTAACTATAATCAAGCACAGTAAAAGGATGTACAATAATGCAATCCTTATTATGCAGCTTCATATCAGATGCTACGGTAAAATGTGTTGATAACACAAGAAAGTAAATGTCTCTGATGAGGTAAAAGCATAATGTAGATTGACAGATATTTGATTAATTATCTAATTTTGTGTTTTGTGATCATCTCATTTTAACCGGCCAACAATAAAGAATGCCATATATATAAGACTAAAAACTGTCCTAACGGACAATTACAATTGTTGAAATTAAAAACACTATGAAGCTAAAAGTTTATTGCTATTATAGACAGATATTCAAGCCAGACAAGACAGGTTTAAGGTAGCGTTTTTTAGTCTCCAGTTTTTTTTACCAGTGCACATGCTTATTAAACTCTGATCTCTAACAAGTTTAGCATTAGTAGAGAGACCTTGAGTTGCATAATTACTACGGTATCTGATTGAACTGAAATAGTTGAAATTTAATAAGTAAACTTTTGATTATACCTTTCAATTAATTTCCTGCCTTTTGTTTGTAACATCATGATATTCGGGCTCCATGCTGTTGTTATTCTACAGATGTGAATCCTTACGTGAATTAGCCATCACTACTGTCTATGAAAAGCAGCCCTTTTAAGAATGGTGCTCCTCCCCACCACCCACAGCAGCCCAATAATGGTTTGTTATGGCCATGCCCTGAAAAGTGATGATACCCCGCTTTGGCTGGCCATGCTTACTCACCGTTAAATAAGGATATCTCTTTTTTTTTTTACCCTGAACACCTTGCTCCACTGCTCTGTCCATCATAATAAGAGCTCTTGTATCCAAGCTCTGCCTGTGAGAGAGTAATCGGTGTGAAGCAGGGAATTACATATCACTTGGTATGCCTGGAAGCCCCTGCAAAGCCAAAGTCCTAATGAAATATTAATCTGCGGCTCCCCGCTAATGATAATGCACTATCAAGCATGAGTTGGTCCAACTGAGGCAGGCAGTTCCCTGTCACACTTGTGTTATGACAGGATATCCCTGCTATTACAGCCCACAAATGAGATTTGAATCTGTGAATTACAAAATGGTTAAAGGGGTTGATCGCTGCCATTATTAATTCTTTACAGGCTGATTTCCTCAGACAGTTGCACTACAGACCTTTCACCCAGTAGCTATAGACCATGTGCCCATTAAACTGAGAGGTCACACTGTCTGTGTTTGTTTCTCCATCTCTCTTTTTCACTTTCACATTTTTTCAAATGTAAGTTTAGCCATATTTGACTGCTTCTATCTCCCACAAACTTTCCAACTATCATCCACCTCAAGTGGTTTTATTTGCCTTGACTTAAAGATGTAATTTATGGAGCCTTTAAGGAGAGAGATAGTTTCTTGTACTGTACATCACATTGTTGCCCACCCTCATAATTTAGAAAATATGAGGCTATTACTGTAGTCCTGTCCCTTTTGTGGAATTTCTCACAAGCTGTTAGTGAGAGTTAATTAAAATGATGTAAAAACTACAATCAACAAGCAAAGTAATGTCTTTGACAATTGATTTGTGTGGGATAAAACTCCACGCTAAAGAAGCACAGGATGAGGTGGATTTTGTGATATTAAAGGTTCAATATTACGATGCTTATTTTCAGGATCATGCTTGTAGTTTGGGTTTCTACTAGTTTCTACTAGAACATGTGCATACAACAAAACTTTGAAATCTCACTTTTTAAAATATGTGACATTTAAAATAGGTCAATTTTCACAAAAACCTACTTTCATATCACTTTTTGTGCCTTGGGTCTTTTATGAAAAGACTGACAGAGTAATGAGCTACTACGTAACAGTGTTTTTATATAGCAGCAATATTATATTTCATACAAAAATAAGGTAAAAATATTGATTTCATTTAACCACAGTAGATCGTTGACAGTTCATGTTTTGCTGATCATGTTGTGCATTATGCGTGAAGCATTGTATTATGGGTGCCTAACAGTTATTTTAATTGATTAATCTGCTGATTCTTTTCTTCAATTAAAAATGATCTGATTAATCATTTGAAACATTAAATGTCACAATTTCCTAAAACCCAAGGTGCTGCCATCAAATTTCTTAATTATCCCCCCCAGCAATAATTCCAAAATATTCAGTTTACCATCCCATAGACAAGACAAAGAAAAGCAGCAAATCTTCCCTACTATAAATAGACTTTATCAGTGTTGGCCATTTTTATCGGAAAGTGGATTTAACAAAAGGCAGATTTCCAATGTTTGTCAATAGGTCAAATAACAGAATTATTGCTTCAGCTCTAGATTGTGACAGGTAATTTGTACAACTTTATGTGCTGTGTCTACGCTACACAATCAAAGAAACATGCTGTACATTAAAGCCACAATGTGTAGGATTAGAAAATGTTTCACTTTGGTGCCTCTCCAGATGTAGTTTCAGAAGAGACACAGCAACGCATGCCACCCGTTCTCACCAGGATTGTCTAATTTTTTCTACAAAGAAAAAAGTTTGCCATCAGAATGTTTTGAAAAAGGCTATTGTCACATATATAAATCTCCACATAAATATTTAAGACCACATCCGTATATTACCTAATATTAGTTAGGTTCCCCAGGCTTCCTTAAAGGAAGAGTTTGACATTTTGCGGAAGTGCGCTTATTTGCCTAATGACAGTAGTTAGATGAGAAGATTGATACCACTCTCATGCGTCTGTTAAAGGTTCTCTTGTGGAGTTTTTGACCTCTATTCATTTCTTCATGTACCCACACACAGGTTTGTTCACACACGTGCTCTGTTCAACATCAGGACTACTTATACAGACAGCATGAGTTGTGTGAGCCTACACACAGCAGACGGATATCTTAAGCCCCACTGTCCTCATAGCTCTTAAAATAATTCTGCACTGCTTAGGTGACAATGTTAAGCAGTCAATAAGTGTATCTTCATATTTCACATATGCAGTTTTAAACACAAAGGTATCCACCCAGACAGCATTCACATTTGAAACACAAGAGATCAAATCTACAGAGAAGTTATACTGATTGGCAAGCAAGTTGAAACGGAGCATTTTATCTCTTCGCTTCAAAATGGAAAATGTGGCTCTGTCCTGCATAGAAGCAACACAAGTCTCTTTTAACTTGAAATTAATTTCAGTCTGGCAAGGAGGGAAACATTTTACTGTAAAATAATAACCCACCTTCTATCAATTCTGCAGGAGATGCTATCAGGGCCATCGTAATGAAACTGGAGATCTAATCCAGGGAGAAACTCTGTTGTCAACAGTGATTTAAAACTCACAGCAGAGGCACCTCGCTGAGACAAATCCTCTTAGCCACTACAAGATGAGATTGAAGCACTGTTCCCTCCACAAGAAATGACAGAGTTTTGTGTGTCATCTTTGAATAGTCTCAACCTTGCTCATGTGGGTTAATTACTGTAGCATTGAGCACCATAGTAAAAATGCATCAAAAGCAGATGGTTATTCCCTCATCTTTTAAAAGACTAATCATTTGCTTCAATTCAATTTTATTTAGAGTTATCTCAATACACTTTACAGATATAGAAAGTCTAGACCACACTCTGTAATTAACAAAGACCCAACAATTCCAGTAATTCCCCAGTGTGGTTACTGTAATACCTCTGGCACTGAGATCAAGAGGTCAAGGACAAGTGAAGGATGGATCGGGGGAAAAATGAGTTCTTACATTCTCTGACAAGCCAGATCCTGAGTGCAATTTTCAATTACAGCTATAGAGTGTGTGTGTGTGTGTGTGTGTACGTGTGTGTACATGTGTGTGTATGTGTGTGTGTATATGTACTATATGGCATACATGTTTGAGTGTGTGTGCATTGCCAGTAGAAGGGGCAGCAGGCAGGATCCTGGCACGGACATGCTTGCCCATCAGGACTTGACGAAGGGAACAGATGGAGCTCTCTGAGGTGTGCTCTCAGCTCGCAGCCTCCCTGCTTCAGCCCGGCCACCTCCACCCCTACTTCCCCTACACCCTCAGAACTCTGTCTACCTCATCCACCCCAGCCAGCTGTGCATGGCCTCTGCAATTTCATCAAAGCACCTGGTCATTCTTTTATGATAAAGCCACGGCCCATGATCCCTTGAGAATCTGGGTTTCTTGAAATGCATTGCCTCATGTCTGGGTAATACAATATGCAACAATAAAAACTGAGCTGATCATCTGAGTAAAATGCAATATTGGTGGGTGGCCAGCAATACTGTGCCTATTTCACACAGCTGCTGTAATGATGCAATATTAAATTAGTGCTGTTAAATTATGTGAGTTCTGCTTGGCCTTGGAATGGGTGAGCGCCAGTTCCAGTCCCCTTGATTCAGGCTTGCCTAATTTATCCAAATCTTTATGAAAGATTTGTGATGCTGCCTTTTTGAATACTTTGATAATTTTAACAAATTTGTGTTATTTGTGGTGAAGAACCAACAAAGAATCACCACCCGACTGTAGTTTCCCTCCGCTGTATGATGCATTATAGTTGCATATTGCAGCTCATTGCTTTGGTTTTACTTTAGTATTTTGGTTCACTCTCACCGTTATTATCAGCCTCATTTCCAGCAGCAGAATGCTACCTGCCCAGCACACAGCGATGAGATCCTGGCTGCAGACAAGATCTCAGTTGTCTTGAGGAAGCCGTGTGACCTTACAGAAGTTTTCATTTTCTGTAAAAAAATAAAATAAAAACTACTGCAATGAATTATTATTTAAAGTGCACATGCGCAGTAGCTAGGCAAGGACTACTACCCAATCAGAAGCAGAGCATGAGGGCATGCCACGCTAGTAGCTAGGCAAGCATTGTAATGTTTTTCACGGAAGTAAAGGCTGGACTACAGTAGAGCTGTTTGGAGCAGTTTGTGAACAGTGTTTTCTGTTGGAATGGTAAGTCCCTTCGGGGTGGTCTTTGGATTTTAGGTAAACCTATAACATGCATAAAAAAGATATAACACAATAAAGGAAAGGGAAAAGCCAAAATGATAAATATGAGCACTTTAAAACAATTCAAGTCAGTTTGTGTTTTTCTTTGCTAATTGCTAATAATTAAGACACAATTCCATATTTAATAAGCCATCTGCCAGTAGGATTTCTCTTTGTGAGTGATGGGAAAAACTGTTTTGAAAACAAAATCTTACGTGCAACATCACATTTTTGTCCTGCTTGCAGTGTGAAAAACTAAATGATTGTGATTCCAGGCACATGCACTGAACATTGGTGGGAGCCCCATCCAATCCGTTTTTTTTAGCTATCTCTGTTTTCAGCTGTCTGTTAAATAACTCTGAGTTTGTTTTTGTCAAAGCGTGAGAATTTCCTTGAAAGGCACACGCTGTCTATTTATTTTTCAGTATTCTTCCACAGGCATATTTCTATGCAATACAGTATGATTTTAATTAATCTGTTTTCTTAAAGATAAAGAAAGGAAAAAGCAGTGCTTGCTTTTTAATTTTCTAGGATTGTTTGTGCATATGATTGCATTTCTAGTAACCAGTGCTGTATGTATTCAACAAACATTCAATTCTGCCAGGTCGCACAATAACTCATTGTGTTTCAGCCAGCATTGTGGTGCTGCTGTTCTTTTCCTGAAATGTATTTACCCAGAAAAGACTGAGCATTGCTTTTCACACATCACACACTTACACCTGGGAGATGCTTCATACGGTGCTCCCCTGAGTAGATGCACTAGAGCAGTTGGGGGTTGAAGACCTTGCTCAAGGGCTCTTAATTAGTAGTTGGGGGTAAAAGATTATTCGCTGCCTTCCCGAAACCAGAGAAGTTCAATCCGTTAACCTTCTGCTCACAATCTTGCTTCGCTAACCTTGAGGCTACAGCCACCTTCTATTGTTTAGAAAGGATGCAGCTAACAACCTGCAGTACAGCAAATGCAATCCAGCATTACCACATTAAGGTGTTTTCCATGCTTTTGTCCCCCACTTTACTCTAGTGTGAATTCAAAGGACCAAGACCGTCTTTTTCCACATCCTAATAACCTCTATAATCTGCCCAGTTCTTTCTCATTTATTATTCTTTATTGATTTTCATCATCATTCCTAAACCTCCCCCTAGCCTTTTCTCCAATGAATCATTCTCCTCTCTCTCTCTCTCTCTCTCTTTCTCTCTCTCTCTCAGATGTTGCAACTCCAACTCTCAATCGATTCAATGCCCCGAGCACATGAAGTACGCCGCTATTTTATTTTCAGTATAATACATCACAATCATGCATGCTAATGGTTTATTGGTCTACAGACTGAGCTTGTACAGAATGCATTGTGCAGTTATGTTATTGTCAAAACTATTAATTGCAGTTTGCAGTGCTGAGATAACTCACAGTTTTTGACAGCTACTGTATGTTGTTGTTGTTATAAAACTTAAAATATGTAAATAGGGGGAAAAAGGATCTATCTAAGTGAGCATTCAATTTATATACATAATCTGAGAGTAGTTTTAGCAAAAATTTAATCTCAACCTAAAAATTCAAAAATACAATCAAGAAAAAAGATCCTATGGAACTTAACAGAAAATGTAATTTTTTTTTTCTTCATAAAAGCACATCTTTCTCATAATGTGCACTTCTAATTTCCTGTGTGATTTTAACAATTTTCATTAGAAATTAATGTGTGATTGTTTATGACAGTGAATTTTCCAGAACCCTACATGTTCAGAATGTGTGAGTGTGTTTTGCCAAACCAACAGTCCAAAACCCAGAGATGTTTAATTTAGGTTGACAGAGGAAAGAGTAAGACAAAAGTGTCTCACACAGCCTAAAGAAGCAAATACTCACATCTTCACATCTGAGAAACTGGAAGCAGAAAACGTCTCTCATTTTTTCTTGATAAATGCACTGGCCAACAAGCTAGAAAAAAAACAATTAAATGTTATCACTTATGAAGTTGTTAGCAAACAGCCGATTCACACATAGTGTGTTTATGGCCTCCTGGTGTAAGTCATAGCCCTGGTTTCATTTTCACCAATGCCTAAGGAAAAATCTGTCTTTTTAAAATGCTAGATGCTTCACTATGAGAGAAAAAACACTTTTTAATTACAGGTTTGCCACTTCTGAAATACTTCTCACATATACAGAAAATCTTTATTTTGAAGTGCAGCATAACTGGAGTTAGCAGTTTTCATTCAGCAATGATCGGGCGCCAGTGGGTCAGATCTACTTACTGAACTTTCCACAACTGTGTCTTTTCTAATTTCCTTTTACTAGACTCCTGTGTCATTGTGATCTTTATCGTAGCAATGCCTTAAGGGATTAATAACTTGGGAGATGGATGTGGTGATGAATGATGCCGTTATGGTCCCTGTCTGCTACTGTACAAATGATTGTACAAATTCATTTATCCCGCTTCCCATTGCTAAACTTAACCGCTCCATTATTTCTACATACTCTCCATTGTGTTTGATGTTCATCTTTAGAAATACACATTTTAAGCATATGTCCTGAACTTGAATTTTGTTGGTGACTGCCAGCAAATTCTTTCTTCACTTCTGTGGTTTGCCAACAGCTGAGAACATACCCAAATGTTTGCTGTTGATGCTCTGAGGCACCCAACAGGAAAGGGTTTTAATATGGTAATATGATGTCAGGATTTGAAACAAATCCAATGCTTTAAAATGTTTGTCAGAATCGTTGTAAAATTTGTCTATGCCAGAAACAATACCTTCAATATTATATACATACTGTATATATGTGTATACTGTATATATCCAACTCCCAAGTCTTTCATTTTTGTCACAAGCTAGTACACGCTAATGCTTCCTTTGTGCAGTGTAGCTAGATAGCTAACTAAGTTAAAGTTAGCTCTATGAGTTGATTGATAAAACCTGTTTGAAACCAAACCCCTTTTAAAGATGTCTTGAATGTGCACGTAATGGATGCATATATGGCCTGTTGTTAAAAGACTCAAACTAAAGTCCCAGGCAAAAAAAAAGCATCCTGAACAGTTGATCCATGTAGAAGAAAGTGAAATAAAGAAACAGGGTTGTTCTTGTATTGTAGTGTAGAGCTAGTCCCAGTATCATGAGTATGTTTAGAAAAATATTAGCTCAGAGAGTAAGTTTTCACTTGTTTTCAGGTAATTAACCGATGTGTCTAGCAAATGTAACACTATCTCAGGTAATGTTTGAGGAGGTTGTTGGAGTGTAAACTTCCTCAAATTCAATACAGAGCCTAACATCTGCTCTAATAGTATCCACGGCCGACATTGACCTCCCCTTACCTTATCTATAACCGTAACCAGTGTTTTTCTGTTACGCTCAACCTGAACCAAGCCTTACCTTAACCCCAACCATTCATCTCTACAACACGTAAATATAACCTAACCTTAGCACCAACACAATCACCAAAGGCAATGGTGCACAAGGAAAACCATTTGTGTCTTAGTAACAACATGACTGTCACATGCTAAGATCACATTATTGTTCAAGACCTCTTGGTGCTGCAAAAAGCAAATAGCATGAATTGTATTATTCTGGTTGGTTTTATGATGCATGTCAGAGTTGTGAGGCAGAAAGCGTTTCTAAGAGCACGCATATTTGTCATGGCAGCAATTTTGTCCGTTGCTCCTTCTCCCTGGTTTTCTTTTGTCTGCTTGATTTTGTATGTAATATACATTGAGGGGTTGTAATAAATCACTTGAAATGCAATCTGAAAAGTCACGTTGTGACACATTTTTAGACAGAAGATTTGAACCAGATGTCAAGACACATACGGATAGGGTTTCTTCTGAGTGAAGATCAAATTCTGTGTCATTTCACTTTTTATAGAGCAGGCATATAACCTTGCAACCTAAAATTGTACCATAATGCTCTCTACTCTCCAATGAAATAAATACAGCTGAAGAAAAAAACAATAAAATTTACAGAAAATGAAATGGCAATGTGAAATTTCTATTCTTGAACACCAGTTGATTGAAAGCTTCAGCAAAGCTACTAATTGGAGTAGTGAGATTGTTTTCTTGACTACGCTTTTCAACATCAAGAATGATCTTTAGACCTCAAAGAAAAAAGATCTATAGATATACCTCAATCTAAACTGGAAAAAAAACATGCCTGACCTTGAATGTGACCACTAAGGTTTAATGAAAAAAAACATTTAGTTATGTTACAAATATTTTGTGGGTTTTTCATGTAACACAGAACAATATGTTGGAGCATGTTAGTACACTGCACATGCACAAAGGTTAATTATTGGGAGGGGGCTCAATCCCCCCCAGCAGTACACATTTAGAAAATAGTATAATACTTGTACTCTCATTTATAATCAATCTTCTTTGGTGCAAAATATATTTTTCAAATCAGGTTTTATGCACATATAGCTGCTCTGCTGTTTTTTAAATCATCCATTTATGGACTTTAAAGTTGCTGAGTTAGGTTCTCAAAGTCACACAGAGCTATTCCTAGTTCAGACCATCAACTGAACATTTCAGTGAGCTACTTCAAGACAAATTTCTTGATTTATCAAAGATCAAGTAATGATATTTTCCCAAGAGTAGTTCAGCAGATTAGGAAACCTGAGTGTGTGGGAATGACTCATGATGGGGTTGTAAAACTGCAGCAGAGTACTTACTCGCCACACAGTTTAGTGGATTAAGGATTGCCACAATCACACTTGCTTAGACAACTGTGTCAACAAGCGAAGCATCTCTCGAACTACTGGCTAAATCAATGCACCGCACGCTCTCTGTGATGCCTTGGAGGTTATGCAAATAAACGAGGCTGGGTTGTGACATTTTGAAAGCCCTGGATGGATCGCCCCTATTAGCAAAGGCTTTGACAGATCTTAAAAGGTACTTTCCTCTCTCATGTTGAAGGTTTAT
Source organism: Etheostoma spectabile (assembly GCF_008692095.1). Taxonomy (NCBI): domain Eukaryota; kingdom Metazoa; phylum Chordata; class Actinopteri; order Perciformes; family Percidae; genus Etheostoma; species Etheostoma spectabile. The sequence continues at coordinate 13,541,709 of NC_045738.1, read as the reverse complement.
TCCACTGTCTTCACTCCTCTTTCATTGTGATTTGTGGTCAGCAGGGTCAGCGGTGAGTTCTTATAAAACAAACACAGCCCCTGGTGTAGGGGAGCCCACCTGTGCAATGGAAGCGCAGAGCACATACCTGATTCTATGTTGCATCACACTGAACAAATATGGTGAAGAAACCAGGGCTTACTGAAACCAAGGCTGCTCTAAGTTTGTATCTCTCTCGTTGTTACACAGTAGTGATTCATGGTAATGAAGCCTGTAGTGCAACAAGCTGTACATAGCTACAGAGTGGGCAGTTTCCCTGAAGCAATTATTACTTGTATGCAAAAGTTCAGGAAAAAAATCATAAAATGAGAACACCAATGTAATATTCACTCTCCCCATTAAAGGGTGAATATTGTTTGCACAGTGCCCAAGTGACGTGCTACCCTTCATTTAAATTGGTTGCAGCACTTAACTGATGAGATGACAATAGCCTAAAAAAAGCACATTATTGCAGATGAGGCCGCAATCATCTGGTTAGAAGTCCTTAAACAGAAAAATTGAGGGAAGAATAGGGGGGTTGATTGAAATGTGACATACACCAGTACTCGATTAGGGAGGGGATGTAAAAGCACTGATGTTACCTACAATTACCACTGTGGTTTCTTGTAAATTATTCCATTATTACCAACAAAAATGTAAACAGACAGTGGATGTTTGCCAGATAGTCATGCCACTTCCCTTCACCATGATTGTTATAAATCTGGTGACAGTTCATGATAATAATCACTTGTAACTTGGGCAGAAATAAGCATTTCAGATTTTGTTATTTAAATTAAATGGTTAGCTTACAAATTATTTTTAAGTTGTGAATTAATGAAAGGACATCCATTTGAGAGTGAGTTGACATCTGGTATTTAGGTGCTAAATGTGTTGCATTTACTAAGCACAATGAGACTGCAGAAGGGGACAATAACAAATCCTACCACCAAAATACGGCATTACACATAAAGTCAGACACTAGCTTTTCTATTATGGGAAATGTTCTATTTGTCGTCCAGGCATTAGGCCCTGTGTGGCACCATAAAAGCATTTAAAGTCATAAAACATCCTCTATTGTGCGGGCCAGTCACACTGTCTATTGACAGGAATATACAACCTTATTACTTATTGTCAAATATTTAGCTTGTGCAGGCAATCACAGTGGTGAAGAGATGTGACTGTGTGTGAGGATGGGAAGGGGTGTCAGAAATCCAGTGGTGCCAGTACTGAAGAAAACTATAGTTTTTTTAAGGGTTCAAAGTGTACTCAAATTTGTAAATGAAAGGCATGGATAGTCATCAATTCAATGTTGTAGTTGTAGTCATTAGCAGATTAGCAGCACCAATATGCGCTGTACAAATATGATTATTCCACCAAAATCCTCACATTTCATTGTTTAATCATTATGAATACTTGATTTGCTATAAGAATAAAGTACACAACTAAACTGATACTAAAACAAATTAATAATTCAATATTTAAACAGTGATAACACATTAATAATTTCTTAATGTGTTTTTAATAGTGAAGTAATGTATGATATAAGCCAACATTAATAAATAACAATCCAGTTTATAGCATGTTATTTCAGGCAAATACCTCATGTTCTGCTGCTCTAAGTGTAACCCCTATTGGTCATCAGAGCTGGCAATAGCAATAATAATACATTATAAATACAGCCTTTTACCAGTAAATGCTTTTACAGATGCCCAAGTCTTCATTAGTATGTAGTTTCTGGTCTTGGACTGAACAACAGGGAAATTATGGTACTAGGAGCAGAAAGTTCAGCAACAAAAACTATGCAGCTATTGATAAGTTCCAAGGGGCATAACTAGATGCAGTCATGGATATCCAAAGTGGTGCAACCAGATGAAAAGTCTAAAGGTGTGGCAGGTAACATCAAAGTGAGTTGAGGAATATTTACATCAACCCCAGGATGCTGCTTTGTACAGATACCTCTCTACATGTACATTCTGTTTTATTCAAATGGCAAAACATGGCATATTTAAGGGGGGGTGCAATGACTTCCTACCCCCCTACTTCTGGCGCCCTTGCTTGGACCACACCAATCTTCCAACTCAGCCTTCATTTTGATATCAACTGCACACGTGTAAAGTTTCGTGACCGCATATTGCACAGTTGTGACTCACTGATTGTGAATCACTGTGAGGACAGACAAACAGACAAACGTAGCACACAGGAAAGTACTCAAAACCCCTTTCTGGTAGTTCCCGCTACAGAAGATGTATCCAGGACAACATGTTGCCATGATGACACATACACACACACAGACTCAAAAGGTGAAAACAATACCAGCGTCGCTGTCGCCGCTGGTTACGCAGATGGAGCCTTGTAACCATAGTTCTATGAACTGTGGCATTGCCCTCTATCTCATCTCTATAGGCTTGAATATGTGAATATGTGAGTGGTCAAACCTGTACAGATTATTAGAAGCAATAGGAAGTAACAATTTTCTTCCATACAGAGTTGGTTAAATAAAAAAAGTAGTGCAACACACCTAATAAACTATGATAACGTCTTCTATTTTGGGCTACAACTCTACAACATTCAAACTTAATTGTCAATTAATTGTTAATTTTGCTTTCTGGAGCAGATAGTCTGATTGTTTTGATTCCATCGGGATTAAATGATTTACTGCAAAATCTTGGTATGTCCATGTCCGAAGTCTGGCTCATATCCTCCACCAACACCACTGGCTGATTTGAAATGACTGCTGGGATACATGTTTAGGCCAAGTTAACACAACTCAGCTCCAGAAGCAGCCTTAATAAGTAGCTAGAACACTTCCAGGGATTTGGGCGAAATGCGGACTTTAAATTGGGACAGTACTTGGGCTGTCAATGATGGTGTTTCACAAGAACACACGTACGAACAAGAACACACATTGAGAAAGGGTACGTTGACCCAGTCATTAAAGCACCATGGACAGCAACATGAATTCAGCACCATAAACAGCACAACAACAGGCTGCAGTTCAATTGGACTTTGAACAAACTTTCCTGACTTTGTTCATCAGAGCATTGTGTTATGTATTGTTAACCCTGACTTAAATATTTACAGCGCGGACTTAGGAGTTGTAGTCACAGGTTGGAAAAGTTGCTGAATTGAAATTGAAGCAGTTAGGGCTATTCTTTTGATTATGGGAACTTGTTTTTCAATGGCATTTAGGAGGCAGTTGCCGAGGATGCAGAGTGTTTCTTATTGTACTCCCATAACCAAATTCTTTCCAGCCAAAATTTAAACTACTGACCTTGACTCACTTCCATGCCAAAACATTTTATGACATCTGCAGCCACTTCCCTTAGTGTTGTAACATGATGTGCTGTGATGTAAAAAAAAAAAAACTGTTTTTGTTTTTCACCCACCATTCATAAATAGATCTTTGTGTCTCCATTTCACCAGAGGACAATGAAGTCATATCGAGGCATATCACACAAATCTCTATTGGCAAAGTCTGACATCAAATCTAATCTTGTCCGTCCTCCATTCCATTTTACTGCTGGTTTAACAGACTATTATGTTTTTAGCAATTGTGGATTCCAGTGCACAGACCCTCCTGTTTCTTATTGAGTGACTTCTCATTTAGGCAGGATACTTGGTTTGCTACGGCTATGGATGTCAAAAGGCCTCATAAACCTTCAATCAGTCATTTATTGTTACCGTCCAGCTTCTCTACCAGATCAAAGCTTCCTAAGGACTCTAATGGGCTATGTGTTACAAGGTTCAACAATTTCGTCCTAAAATGAAATGAAAAAGAGATCAGGGAGAAGACAGAGGTAAATTGTTAATCAAATCATTGTGGATTAGTTGCATGTCATGTCAAGAGTGTCATCATGTGTATTGCATGTGAGGTTTCTATGCATGTTGATTGTCCATTATTCCTTTTTCTGGCAGTGTATTTATCAGCCTTGAACCCAAAAAATAAAATGTTCTGAGTTGTCTCTTTATTCCGACATTCTCATCTCTTGCTTCAGGCGAAGACAGCATTACACCAAATGTACACCCACATGCATAATTTCAACAGCATCCCCTTTGGTGACAAGTCCATTCCCACAAGCATTATCCGTAACATCACACTCCAAAATAGCAAGAATGTTGGAAGATAGTGTAAGATATAAATGCAAAAGCGTATATTTTAATTTCCCGTCATCACATTTAGAAAATCCCATGTACAATGACACAATTTCTTCTTTCTTGTGTTCCCGCACAGCCTGCTTGAGGGTCTTTAATATAAAGCCATTTTTTCATACATGTAATGATTAATATTATGCTGCAGTGTAGATTATATATTAAGAATTATTTATTGATTTCAGTCAGGGAATTTTGGCTCTATGTGACATGTGAATCTGACCAACCTGAGCTGCAATGCAATGCCTGTGGTACACATGAAGTCATGCATTCAAAATCACATTAGCATGGCTTTGACCAGTTTTACATAACGCATCCCTGGATACTGTTGCTCCCACCAGGACGTGAATAAAGCATAAGGCCTCATGCAGTATCTGCTGTGTTCTAAATATCCCCTCTTAACTTTTTATAAATGTGCTGTATTTATCATTTGAAATTCTACCACAAAAGCCTCTGTGTATCACTGGGGGAAGGAGAGGGAAATGGCAAAGGGAGTACTGGAATAAATTATTCGCAGACAAATCTTTTATTCCAACGCAGAGGATAGAAAACAAGTGTGCCAGCTCCCCCAGTAATTCAAGAGGTACTTTTCTTTTGTTCTTCTCTTTGTTTTCAGTGCAACTGTGAATATAGAAGTTGCTAAATAAGGCCCCTCCCATTTCCAAACTCCCTTTCGAGCTTTGTCTGTCTTTCTTTTTCACTTTGGCTGTCTCTCTCTTAAGCAATAGATCATTACCTGTTGTCTGTTTTCAATAACTCGTACCTCTGAATCAGGTCTATAATTTAAATTACAAGTGACAAAGTCCAGACTTGAAGCTGGCGAGAGCACCCCCGTCAGTGTTTATTAAGTGTGCCAATCTAATAAATTACCTGTGGTGGCCACATAATTGAATTGACCTTATAAAATAACAAGAGGGATGGCTCTGATGTGGCGCACAGTGCTTCACACCTTCCTCTGACCCATATGACCCTTTTTCTCACAGTTTGGACTGGATCCCTCTTATTAAGACTCCATTACTGCCACACTATCAATATTTCATCCTCATTTCCTCCAGCTGCAGCTTTGGTTACAGTGAAGATGATAGTCAGAGAAGAGTAGACTTGGTCAAAGGAATAAGATGGAGGGAAAGGGAGGGAAAAAGCTTTTTCATTATGCATCACTGAATGGATCTGTTGAGGTAAACGTGATCTTATAAACCCACATTAATGTTTATTTTCATGAGATCACGTTTAAAGGTTTTGCATGATGAGAGGAGGTTCAAAACAACATTCTACTTTCAAGCCTAGTTGTGTTGAATGCCCAAAGGGTCAAATTTACAGCCCTGAACTCATTTTTCTATAGAAAAACCTCAAATAGCAAAGGTAACGTCAGCTGATTATAAACTGAATATGTGTCTTGCTTCTCATTCATACTGTATTATTCAAAACTGGTTTCATTTTCAATCAGTATTTAGGGTTTTAACACATTGTCAAAGAACATCTTCCCAGTGTTTTTTGGAATTTATGAGTGTTTCAAACTTTTTTTCCACCACCAGTGAAGGGATTCACACTGAAACCTTTCACTCACAAGCCCACCTTGTCTAAACTTCAGCTTGCTGCCTTGTTTCCTGTGAATACTGAGGCTCAAAAAAGCTGGATTATTGCAATAGCGGAGGAGTAAGCAGCTTCTGGGTAAAACTCTACAAGTCTTAGAGTGGCATTCTGTTTTTTAGTAAAGCGTGTTCACTCTGCCAGCTGAGTTTTATTGATCATGTCGAGCGTTGCGTCAATCTGAGAAGTACTGCAGTTGCTCCAAGAATGTTTCAAGGCCGGCCGTACTTCTACACCTGGGGTTCAAGTGCATGCTTGAATTATTGATGCCCCACAGGTGTGTACAGTATGGTTAATGATGCATTGCCTGCATCTTTTCATCCACACTGAGTTGCAGCCTGTATTTAGAAAGCAGTATTCACTGCTAGAAGATTTTATTCACTCTGAAGGTCCATTGAATGTTATGAATGACCACTACAGATTATTTTTATCGTAACATTTAGACGTAAAACAATCATCCACTTGTGGTGTAAAAGGAGAAGGAATTGCATAATTTCTAAGCTTCCACCAGCCAAAGTACTGCAGTGATGCAGATGTTTTGTACAACATCAAAATGTGTTTGCTTGGTTATGTGTCTGTTTTAATCTCTAGTGTGTGTATATCCTGTACTGCGTATACCCACTGCCTGCCTGTATACCGTGTGTGTGCGTGTGTGCGTGTGTGTGTGTGTGTGTAAGAGAGAGAGATCTTGAGATACCTGGCATCGCTGCTGCCTCTGTTTGTTTGGCTCCAGGCTTTCAGACTGTCAGCACGAGGGCTGTGTAGTGAAACAAAACATGCTGTCATCTCCGTAACAAGTCTAGCCGCCGGGACACAACACACACACCTCAGTGACGAAAGATGCTATGGCACAGTCTCCACCATTCTGGCTGTAGCGGTTGACACTTAGGACCACAGTCTCTCTGGGAAATTGGAACATTATGAAACACTGTTGGTGTGTTTCTCCTCCGTATTTCTTTAAGCTGTATGCAGCTCATTCATTTTTTGTACAAGTACACTACACAGGGTAAATGTAACAAGACGTTAATCACGCATCTACTTGGCAATTCAGCATCACTCTCTTTGAGTCATCACTGATAAGAGGCAAACGTGATAACCTACAAGAGGTGAAAGTGCCTTCTTTCTCTGAAATGTTTTTCTTCCCCTGCAATTCTGAGCCAACTTTCATGTTGTTTGTCTTTGCCCATCTGTTTTCTAAACGCCATGCTCCTAGAGGCACATCAGCCTTGGTCTGTAAGCTGTTACAGACGGGAAGTCAAGCGCCTCTTTCAATTACTCTCTTATTGGTTTAGACCTCCCTCTGGACAGGCCAGGCCCAGTGTCAATCCTGCTCGTAATGAGAGGAGATCTCTCCCAATGGAGGAAGTGTCTCTTTGGGTTTACGTTATGTGTCCTCGTGCTCTAACCCGACAAATAGGAAGTGCAAGGGGTAGGGGTTGCGTGTTTGAGCATGTGTGCATTGAACGTGTGAGTGTGTTTTTGTGTATTGTCTTTTTAACTCTGCATTTGACATTTTCCCTTTGCACACATATAATATTTTCCCAATCTCCGTCATCTATGTGAATCAAATCTGTGACCAGCTAAGCATCAATGTTTGGAGCCACAATTGACATTTTGTTAAACAGCGCATGCTGCCCTTTTGCCTGCCAGCTAGTTGTCTTCTGTAGCTAGCCAGTGCAATAACACATAACACCAAAACCTCTCCACCAACTAAACTTTTTGCTCTTCCCGAGGGATTGCAAATTTGTTATATGTGTGTGTGTGGCATGGGTGAATGTGTGTGATTTCCCAGCCAGACAGCTGTACACCAGCCCAGTGTGAAGGTCAGAGTCCAGGCCGACTAGCAGCAGGAGATGTCACACCAGGACAGGCCATGGCAGCCATGCACAAAATTGCCTCAACAGATCACAGACCTCCACCCATCTGCTGTGACGCCAGATTGGGGGGTTGCAAAAGGTTGAATTCAGTGGTTGAGCTAATAGCCCTCAGTGAGATTCACCACAGTAGCATGGACCGATTTGTAAATGAAGTGTCTGTTCCCTCAGCGATTTCTGGATTATTAAAATAATATTGAAATGCTCTTTGATTTTTATTGAGGTTGCACTACCAACACAGCATGATCGGATGATGGTGGTTGATGATTAATAAGTCTTCATCTAGTCTTGTGTGTTTTAATTTAACTTTAAGCTATTTAGCAATCTAGCAAGGTTAGTTTATTTACATGACTGTTTAGGCTGTAGTTCGGTTATTTATCTTTTCTTAGAAATGTTACAGGTATGACGTGCACTGTCAGGAAGTAATTTGCCTTTCCTGCCAGATGTGACAAGATGATGATCTATATTGTTGCTAGACAGCATTTTCAGGACAGCATCACAGATAGGAGATACATAGTAGTCCTAGATTACTGTCCACCGGGTCTAACAGTTAAATCATGTCTTGCCAATTTTGACAACATATAAATATGTCCACCTGGCAGCCTACGTCACACCACCACCTGTGATGGTGGTGGAATAACAGCCGGAGTTGTCAAGGTAACTATGAAAATATTGCTAGTCTGTCAATAAGAAATAGCTAAGGGAAAATACAGACAAATAAAGATGTGTTTTTGTTTTTCTGGGACCGCTGGAGCGCACAGACACACCTCAAAAGCACAAGTAGCATTGTAGTCGCAAAGTGTTGCAACAGAAGTGGGAAGAAAGTATAATTCAGCAGCACATCATCCACTCTCTAAGAAACTGACAAAGTCAGAAATGTGTAAACAGCAACACCACCCAGCACAGGCATCACAAAAATGATTTGGCTAAACTTAAGACACAAAGAATGAAGTGACAAGTGCAGTGCAGTGACTAAGTTTCTGCGTCAAAGTTTAATTACATTATTATAGTGTGGAAATTACAAAAGTGCTGACCTCTGGGAGAATTTGATGGCTTGGAGTCACACTGCATAGAATATGTATTATTATTATTATATACAGCTTAGAGATTGGTTGGGGGGCTGAACAAAAAGTCTGTGAGCAAGCGCCTTTCTGTCGGCAGTTTCTATTTCTGTTTCCGTTCCTTGTGGCTGATGTGTCCCATCTTGGAGAAGTCAATCTTCCTCACAAAGGAGGAGCCTGCCTTCCCCGGGGACATCGTTTATTCATGTATCAGATTTATTTTTTGCTGCCATGGCCTCCCAGGATTCACACCGCATTTATTACAGGGGGTAATGAAAATTGAATTCATATGGCGAAGCCCTACATGCATTGTGTGACTTGGGTGCAATGTGAAGGTCTCCTCCCTCCACCATAGTTGGCTGTAACCACAGTTCCAAAGTTGAGATAGAAATGTGCAGTTTAAAAAAACTTGAAAGTTTTGAGGGAGAAAAAAGTGTCAATTTGAAGTTAATGAAAAATGAATATTTAAGCATGGAAAGTTTGTTTTTGTTTCTTTTGCAGTTGCAGTTTGCTGCAGGGAAAAAATTCAGCTGCTGGTAGAACTGATTAAAATAAACTCAGTTTCTCTTTTGAAAAGGGAAAACATCAGCATGAAACAATTGATTGCATCAATGCAACTGTCATCTTATGCTTATCTTATTCCAAACACCAACACTCTACAAATTTAAATGGCATAGTGTAGGACGAAGAGACGGAGAAGCTTGGGGAGTCTCGAGGGTGCGAATACTCAGGGGAGTGTGGGAGAGCCAGGAGCATGGAGCCCAGGAGAAGACACTGGAGCTGGGAATGGAGACGGAGACAGGCTGAAGCTGGGTGCCGTGAGAGGGGGACCGAGAGGAGAAGCCTGCTGACCGGAGACAGAAAACAGGAGTGGAGGTGATAACTGCGGGGGAGAAACAAAAAGAGGTAAGTCAACATTAACCATGGAACACTCAAGAGAACAAAGGCTTGTAGAGAGTTTCACCAGTGTGACTGGAGCAATGATCAAGCAAAGATGGGTTGAAGAGCCAGGGTTGATATATATTGATACACAGTGGAGATGGAAGGCAGGTGTGAGCGGTGGGAGCAGGTGATTGTGGATGAGACTCAGGTGTGCGTGGTCAGCTGGTTTTAGCAGGAGGGAGATTGACAAAAAAAACGAAAACAGCAGGGACAAACAGGGCAGGCCAACATAAAACTCAGATAGAAAAATAGTAAACAAAACCAATACTCACGGCCAGCCGGACCCCAACCATGACAGATACTAATTTTTAAATGCTAACTATGTGAGAAAATTACAGTTTTTTACGATTGCTATGACAATGTTTTCATTGTCATATCAATTTTCCCAAACTCTTATTGTATATTGCAATGACCATAGATTGTGTTTTACGCTGCAGTTTCTCTTGAAGCTTCCCTACATTTTTGTTTTGTTGGGTTTAGTAAATGCATGCATTTGTTTCTTTTGTTGCATAAATTCAATGAGCCATCTCAGAGTAGCTTTAAAGAATGTGTCACTGCCCGATGTGAGTCGAGTGCAGATTTGAGTTGCACATTTTTCACTTTGCAACGAGTGAAGATGTGTTGCACATGCGTCAATTTACAATAAGTAGCCTAGAAGAGGCCAACAAGACACCTCTGTAATGACAATACAGTAAAAAGGGACCTACGTACCTACCTACATAACAAAGTGTGTTCACTGCTGGCTACAAGGTAGCAATCAAACACTACAAAGGCTGTCACTTGAATGGCGTTTTGAGCTAACATTAGCAATCAATCAATCATAGATAGTTAAAACGGTTTTGAAATGATATCCATCTTTTGTTATTGGTTGTAATGAAAAAAGTTTATTATTTCATGGTTTTCACAAATTGAGCATGCACAACTCACATCTGCACTTGACTCACATCGGTCAGAGACAGAATGTACGGTTTATGAAAAAAATGAAACAGAGACCGAATTTTCCTGGTACTTGTCTTCCTCTCCCTCGTGGAGGAATTGTTCTTACTTTCTTTCTGTTGATCTTTACTGCATTGTTCCTTTTTCACACAAAATCCGCCCAAATAAGTTGTCTTTTACTGTATGTACTACTGTTACATATCAGAATCAGCTTTGGCCAGGTTTGCGTAAACAAACAAGGAATGTGACTTTTGAATGTGACTCCTTGCTGTCAATGACAACACTCACTTAATGTAACATATCAAGAATACTGTAAAAAAAGATGGTCATGCGATTGAAAGAACCTCAACAGCTGAGTGTGTTTCCCACGTAGATGGGAATCAGCTGTGGTTGATCTATTTGCATAACTTCAATCAGTTGTCTCTCATTTACAGTAACAATGGAATACATGTAAAGAGCCAGGGATATATTTGTGTTTCAATTTACATTATAAACAGCTGTTCACTTGGACTTTAGCCTGTAAGTTAGGTTTAGAACATGCTCATCTATACTGACATACAGTGTGAAAGCAATTTGTCAGTGAAAACCCATTGTTTTGGTCTTGGTTGAGCTTGCGTGTGAATGAAGTTCAAGCACTTTAAATTTGTGTTAACTGTATGGATTTTGTGTCAAAGTAACAAGAAATTAATTGTAAAGCCTACACAGACAGATGTTGTGCTGTTGACTGTTCAGGAAAGTTGCTGAAAGTTTTGAAAAAATTGTCATAGATGTCCATTCTAAATGAGCTTGATATCAAGTGTGCTATTGATGGACACTATCTACAACACAGTTTACACAGGAAAGCTGTTCACAGCTGGAAAAAAATCTTGAAATTGGCGAGACAGCTCCAGGAACATCTCTGAACACCAAATGAAAAGTATTACATTGGAACAGACATCATTTCCTTTGCCTTTGTTCTGTATAATTGGCTGTAGCTTTCTAAAATAACAGTTTGGTTAATGTCCATCTGTGTACATCTTGTTTCATTTCCTGTTGGGAAATACAATGATTTCCTGCAAACTAACTGGAAAAAAATCTAGCAAGTTAAACACACATCCAATAAAGGCTGATGAAAACTGTAAAATAACAGTGACTACAAATCACAAAACAAAGACATTCCATAAACAAGGGTTAGACCAAATTCTGTATAGTCAATATAAATTAGTTGACAGAAAGCTGTTTTGGGCTGTAAAAATGTCAGTTTGTGCGGGTAGCGGTTGCTTCTAGCAATAGTGTTCAACTGTAACCTACAGAAAAATGTGGCAGAAAAATGAGTGTAATTTTGTAACAATCGATTCTGATTTATCTAAAGCATCATTACAGTACAGTTTTTTTACATTCACATTTAATAAACTGCTCGACTGTTCAGCCTTGATTTAAAAAATATTGTGTGATAAAATACAAACTCCTTTTTCTGTTGCTGACTGGTAAAATACATGCATTTAAGTGGTAATATTCCACATTTTACATTACTGGATTCTGTCCTTTTGGGGATCACGTGATTGGTTGGTTTGATGGATGGGTGGATGGATTGATTTACAAACTGAATTATTCATTTGTTTATTTATGGTCACAAATTAAAACTTTGGTTATTTCTAGTGACATTCCAGCAAATTCACAGAGGACCGGCATACTCAACTTGAAACTTTTCAAATATGAAGTGATTGCATGCAGGCTGACTTATATGAAGTCAGTGGCATACATTGATTAAAATAAGCAGACTCAAGCTATAGTGAGGCTTATTCACACTGGGACAGGGAATTAGGAACCTTCAGTCTCTTTTCTTTGAGGAGTTTTCATCTCCTTCCGCTTCATCTTCAACCCTTCCTGTTCAACTCACCCTGGTCGTTTGTCTCCTTTACCTTGAGTATATTTTTCCTTCATCTGTCTCTGCAATGCATTCTGCCGTGCGGGTCTGCCTGACAGGTTGGCCTTTTTAAATGGCCGTTTGTCATTGTGGGAGGCGTCAAGTTTCTTTCATGAGTATGAGGCAAAAAGGACCATGAAAGGAAGAAGGAAGAAGATGTCGTGGTAGAATGAAGAGAGAGGAGGAGATGGAGGGAGGCAGAAAAGGGTCGAGGGAAAGAGGGGGGAAAGGAAGGGGGATTTAAAGAGAGAGAATAAATCCTGCTCTGTGAGAGAGAATTCTTTGCGCCTGATCCAACACCAAATTATGAAAGGTAATCTCTAGTGGGGCTCTGTGACACAGTAATAATGTGGGCAGGTGAAAAGGAATCCTACATCCTTAAGAGCGGGTGTATAGAGCCAGCTGATTTTTATCAAACATGGCTGATCAGGCCTTTGCTGTTGGCCTTTTTCACTCTTTCTCGTTTTGCGCCCCCTCCTCTTTCTCTCATTTCTGTCCTACAAGCTCACTAGGCCTAGTCTGCTGACATGCTTCAGCACGACCACTAAGCACATCCCCACTGTCGGGTCTAGAGTTCACACCGCTGACAGTGACAATTCATTAGTGTCCACTGACGCACAGCCAAACTCTAAGTCATAATACCACAAGGCATCCCTTTCTTTCTTTCTTTTTAGATCTTTCCTTTTTTTCCAGTTGCATCTGTGCCAAGAAGCAATAAAAACAAAACAAAGTGCTCCATTCCTTTCTATCAATATCCTAAATCAATTAGATGGAGAGTGAATGAGAATGAAAGTCAATTCACCCGAGCATCTGAAGCCACAACCTGAAAAAAAAACTAAAAAATAACACGCTCATTTATGTGTGGCTGGCTTCCTCTGTGCCTTTTAACACTTTAATTAAATTGGATCAGCCTCCTAATTAGTCTAATTGAAAAATGATAACTTGATTATGTCATATTACGGCTCTGTAAATCTAAAATGCTTATTTGCTTGACAAATACAGTGATGTCTGCGCATTTTAAATGAACATGGGATGGCCTTGGCCATACCGAGGGAAATGTGCAGAACATTGCAGATCCCCATTTATTTTCAGTTGCTCTCCTTTAATCACTAGAAGCTGAGTCAATTAGAGGTCTTTTCATTTTATTTTAATAACTAATCTGGGAATTGGGGGTCTAGACATGGTGCAAAGACTGTAATTCTATTCAAATTATACTTTCACATTTTTACTTTTTCTTCGTGGGGATTTCTGGATGGGAAATGACAAAACCCAGGGGCCAGAATGGATCTTCTTTGAACCACATCAGCTAGTGTTTGATGATGTCAGATTTTCTGAATTGAAAACAGGCTCCTGGAGAGGGAATTGTTTAAGGGGATGATGATATCAATACATGTCACAGCTCACCTATAACAGGGAGGAGTAAACCAGGAGCAATGATCAGCAGCTTACAGTTTTTTCTGCTCACTGCTTACACACAAAACCTTCTCATCTCTCAAAGTGCAAAACTACACACCAAATCTCCAAAACCATAAGCCATTTCTCAGCTTTTCAATTGCATTAAACTCTTTTTTTCAAAACATTACACACAATTCTCTACCTAATAATGCACAGTGCGGCGAGTCGACTAGAGGCGAGGGGAGTCGAGTTGTTACCAGTAGTGGAAAAATGCTATAAGACACACAAATCTAACAGGTAGTGACTTGCCTTCCTTTTTTAAACACAACCAGTCAAAATCCTTATTTACCAGGGAATACACACTTGTCACATGTGCAAATCGATTATGCTTAACTAAACACTAACCAGTTTTGGCCCATACATAGGTCAAAGGTCAGATTACCTGTTTTGAACAATGGATGCCAACAATAGACAGAAAGCAGCAGGAGGAGGGAAGAACAGAAAGGAGAGCCATCTCTGATGAGATCAGGGCCACGCTTATGGCGTTTTTCCAATACATGGTACCTGCTGGTTTTCCATTATGAAAAAAAGTCCCCGGTACCTGCTAACAGGTACTTATTTTAGTACCACCTCCATTGAAGTTCCAAGCAAGCTAAGTCAATACCAACAGGTGACGTGAATACCTGCAGACTACTGTTTGATTGGAGAGAATTGTCACTAATGCGTCATCATTGCTAACGACAGACGGGGGGTGTCCTGAACAAACCCACTGTGTTTAAATTGTTTAGCCAGCTGTTCTTTTGAAACTACTTAGTCTTCTTGCTGTGGCAACAGCCCCATGCCAAGAATCAAAAACCACACACCTTAGACGTCCTGTTTGTGTGCGTGTTGCGTAAGGTCATGGCAGTTTCCTGTGACGTTGCTATGACAACCAGCCACGGTGGTACTAAATCTGCAATGGAAAATGGCGGACGGGGCACCGTGGTCGAGTCGAGCCGAGCAGACCTGGTGCCATGTAATGGAAAAACGCCATTATTCACCATGTGATCAACCACGGATTGACCATGAGAGACGCCCATCTTGAGTAGCTTTACAGTGACATCCATATTTCAAACCTTCAGAAATGAAAACAGGCATGCAACTATCTTATGACTATTTCAGAACTATAAATCAATCAGTTTGTTTTGCATAAAGTGCTGCCCCACTGCCCCAATACACAAACACAGACAAACACACACACACACACACACACACACACACACACACACATGTTCTTTATCCTTAAAATGATACCTTTGGTTTACACGCTTGTAGTTTTTTCTTGTTTTATGCTACTGTACACAACACTGTGCTACTCTTACAAACGTAATGTTTTGCCCAATAAATATTTTTGTTTTACTGTAGTATTCCATTGTTGTTTAAAGTGCACCTTTCAACAACTCTCAGCAGATTACTTTCACTCTAGAACATAAAATAGATATAAGCCTATGAAAGCAGTGTGTACATTGTATATCCAAAAATTTACTATTATGAAAGAAGTTTTTGCCATTTGATGCAAATGTTTCATTTTGAGATGTTTATGGTATTTTGTAAGCAGTGTTTCATTTTTGTAGGAGATGTGAGACATTCATGGTGTGCACTCATGGTCTGCTGTACTCGTAAACAACCATTTAATATAAGAATTCATTGAACAATAAGTTTCCCCAATATGCCAGCTCGTTTTGCAACCACCTTTAACCTCAACGTGGCCCACTGCATGGCCTCTACTGCCTGCAGCCATCAGCAGCACACGTAGAAAGAAAATTGTAGGTGTCAAGTGTGTGTGTGTGCAGTGTGTGTGTGTGTGTGTGTGTGTGTGTGTGTGAAAGGAAAATCAACACCGAGAGAAACACACGGAAAGAAGCAGTTAGGGGGGTTATGAACCCTTTGAGACCTCATTAACTAGGGAGCTTTCACCACTTTGTGTCATCCTGCTGCATGCTGTCTGATGCTCAGAGACCAGTAAGAGTTGATGACTACACTGTAATTTTAGTTATTTCAGCTCAGTCAGAAACCTTCTCGTCATACAGTCGTCTCAGCTGAATTCGCAGTAGTGGCTCAGTTTGTAGCAAAACAAAACCCTCAAGGGGAACAGGGCAAACAGGGGTAACAATGTTGTCCATGTGCACGTGATAAGGTGCTCTAAAGCAGAAATATCAATTTGTATTCTTAGTGGAAGTCCAAAGGTTAACTAGTCTAGTGAATTAAACAACTAAAATCAAACAACATATTGGTGAAGGCCAGTAGCAATTTTAGACCCTTTTTAAATTTCCTCTCAGCCCCCCTAAATATTATAATAATAAAACAAATAAAAAATTCTGTTTATTTATTTTAATATTACCATTATTATATATTTTTTATTTGAATTTTCTAATCAATGTAAGTGCTTCAAGTTTGAATTTGCAAACTTGTCTGTTAGTGACAAAAAAACGGTTTAATATCCTGTGTCGCCAATGCTATGCACCTGTAACCCAGTCAAGGAAAGTTTTTTTTTTTTGTATCTGTTTATTGTTTACACCTCATTTTCATTTCATTTGATTCTGGTAGTCCATAAAGACACTTTTGTAGTTTTTTCATATGGTTGATATTTTGGATTTATTATCTGATATAATAATAAATACACATATTCATTGTTATCCAGTGAAATTACTGATTTAGCGGGGGGTAAATACTTTTGCAAGGCACTGTCTCTCATTCCCATAAAAGTTTGATCCTAGAATGGCCCCTGGTGAAGGCTGGTTTGGTGAGCCTACAATGCTGCTACAGCTGCTGGTTAGTGATAAGCAGTCAGCAGCAGATGCATGTAGTAATGCTTATTGGCTGGTTTGTTATGTGAAAGAGAAGATCAGCTCAGGATCAGCTCATATGGAGGACACAACTGACTTCATGATTCTGCCTAAACCAAGCTCCTTTAGCACAGGAATAGACAAAGATGGAACATATAACAATTAAAAGTGAGTTAGACTAAGATCTTTACAGCGTAGATTTCTAATGCGTAGTTTTCATTTGTTAAGGCAACATTGCATAACTGTTTTACATTAATATAACAGCTTTAAAATAGTTTCCTTGATACACTGACTTGTAATAGGGAGAATGCAGACTCTTTCTTTCATTCATATACCCCCTGTGCCTGTTCTTGCACTATGTAACATTGGCAAGTGGATCTGATCTCTTGAGGAAGTGCTGTAACTGATTTGGTCAAAGAGGATCATATTTTATGGAGAAAATGTTTTCTGGTTTTCTCTGATGTCCTCCAGCTGCTCTGCTTTGCCCCTGATTCCTGATTCAGAGTTTCCTGATGGACAGAAAGCTTGTATGTACAGTATCAAAATCTCACGTCTACAGCATGGTTTGTCCATTTTCTTAGCCAATTTGCTTTTGCGTAGTTGGAATTTGTCAGATGTGCATGGACAGGCAAAAACCTGTGGGCTGTTCTGATGATGTGATGTCACTTTGCCTGTGTAGACACTCATGACACTCGCAGATGCTTCACGGATAAATCAAGCTTGAATCCCACTAATAGTCCCTCTACGCACAGGAAAACTGTGTGGATGCCCATATATTTTAGGTATGGTAAATTGAATCAGGAATTTAGTCTGTAATCCTAGTTTTGTAAAGAATGTGTTGCTCGCCTTAATTTTCTTTGGCTTATGACCACTGAACTATATAAAATTAAGTCTGGGACTTTTGAGGGGCCATGATTTGCTGCACGCAATTCAGACTAAGCTGTTGATGAAAACACTTATCAGTATATGTATCTAAGTAATAAAATATGGCCCTGTGTGTTTGAGCAAAAAAAAAAATCTGACTCAGACAATGTATAACCTTACCTGTGTGTTTTACATAATATAGACCATGGAGATGACAGCTTCTTATCAGTTAATCATGTGCCATTAGAGGTGGAACAGGGGGGATATTTAAAAAAAAAAACTTGTCAGGAAACAGAAGGTCGCTATGTTACCAGAATCTGCAGAGAATAAATGTATCCTCTTCTGCTTTTTACATTTTACTTCAAATTAAGCAGGATTCATTTTGAAGATAAGTAAATGTGCCAGTGCAAACTCAAGACTGTGATGGCACTGGAAACGTTCATCTGTAAATTGAACCAATTGAACGTGTTTTGTGAGTCATCACTAACTTCATCCATGACTATACTTGTTTTCTTCTTTAAAAAAAATGGTTTTCATGTAAATTATTCTTTTTCCAGATTTACAAAACTGTCTACAGTGCTGATGACAGTGAACAAAGTGATTGCACAGGATTCGGTGTGTAGAGCTCAAAATCATAGCATTTGTCACGAACGACTTCTAAAAAGAAATAGTAAAAAGACGTCTGGATGCAAATTCCACCAGTGAAGTGATGGATTCCAATCAAGGAAATCAGATGCCTCCACAGAGTCTTGATTTTGTCTGTTTGCACTGACAACATAAATCTCTCTTGGTGGAGTTTAAGGCCAAGGACAATATTGAATAATCAACCGCAGCAGAGTGACAGATTGATCTTCCGTGAACATGATACAGATGTAACCACGCTATTCATCTTCTCACTCTGTCAGTATATTAAGATGCAAGGTGTATTTCCCATGCCCCGGTAAATAAGCTTTTATTGCATCGAAGCCTCGGGGACTCATCTGAATATTTAAAATCTTTGGATGAATACACTGATTTAGCAGCTTTTAACATTCCCCTCAGGGTGCTGATGAGAATGTGTGAGAGTCGATTCAGTTGATCATCATTAATCTTTGAAATGACAGAAGAGAGATGTGGGATGATGGGGATAATGATAAATGTCCATAAGGTTTAAATCATAATTAATATGTAGTGAAAGGAGACTTTATCAAGAGAAAATGTTTTTACTTTTGAACTTCCAATGATCTACGTCTAATGGTAATGAAAAAAAAGGGGTTTAAAAATGATGGACGCATCACAATATCATGGCAGTTTCCAGAAATGGTTCATTTTAGTTTTATCTTTTGAAAGCAACGTTGATGTTATAAACTCAATGTTCTGCACTCTGGCGAAATATCAAAAATGAATTTTTCAGGCAAGGTGGGTTCAAAGCAACATCAAAACCTCAATCCATCATCAGTACCTTATATCTCTGAAAAACCCACATGAACTGAGGTGGATATTGATCATGATACCGACACACACCGAAAACCTGTGTGAGGTCAAGAAAAAAAGATCCCTCAGAGGGACCTCCAATTCCCACAATCCCTGGTTAACCCGAACATCAGCACAACGTGAAGCGTCTCTCAAGGTCAGAGGAGATGCCTCTACCTACATAAATCATGACGAGTCATCACAAGAATAACCTGGATGCCCATAAGCGTCACTCAGCCTTGGTGTGTAAGTAAGCATTTTTTCCCTGTGTTTTCTCACAAAGGCATCTATCACATTTTCCTTCTTAGTTTTCTTTTTCTGTTTTTTTTTTTCATGATTCATCTGTTTTGTCTTCATGTTTGTTGCAGGATATCTATTAAAGGTGGACCGGCAAACCTTTGTGCAGTGATGTTTTGATATTCAGATCATTTCTCTGTGTTTGTTCTGTATTAAAACCCATCCGAGTGAATATTCACCTCGCCTAGAGGAGCGAGCCACTGCCATCAAACCCTGGGCAACTGTTTAGAAAAGGGTAAAACAAGCAAAATCAAAATTCAAATATGTACTTTACAAATTGCTTTTATGTGAAATGCCTTTATGATGGATGGTTGCAGTTTTTTTCAGATCATTTCAATGCTTTTAAGTTCTTAAGTGCCAGTTTGTGATATCAAAATCAAAAATCAAAAGTAATATCAAAATGGGGCAGATTTTGAATAAAGACATATGTTATAGCATGTTTCCCATTTACAGGATAAGGCTGGCGATAATCAAATTGTTAACAAATCTCATTAAAAGATCGAAATGTGTTCATCTCTCAACACTTTCCAACTTCACCCTGTCTGTGGCTGTCAGCCAACAAGCCCATTTAAATTGTAAATATTTAGCTTTTGTTTTTTAAAGTCACAGTAAACAGCTGTCAATTGTAGTTTTTAGCAAACATTACACAAACAGGAGTAATAGTCCATTTGTTCGGGATTATTTTCAGTGGTGGATTAGTACACATTTGGTGCTCATACTGTGTGAAGCAATCTCTCCTTGTGACCGCTTGTCACAGGTTGCATTTCAAAGAGTTATAAACCGAAACAAAAAGTGATTTTACCTTCTCAGACTGTTTCATTGGAACAATAATAAAAGGACAATTTTTTACTTGAAATTAGCTAGTAAAAGGTAAAAGTTTGAGAAAACAACGTTTGTGGGTGTTTTCCCAATTTTCTAAACCAGTAATCAACTCATATCCCCTGAAATTCATCACACAAACCCTTTCTGTGACCGGCTCTCAGGCTGGGGATCCCTGCTCTAGTGAGTATTTGCATGTGTGTAATACATTATATACATGTATTAATAGTACGGAACATGTCACCCAGTGCAATGATGTGGCTCAATTATGTGTTTTGGACAACAATGAAGGTCAATGGCACAGAGGAAGAAGCTCTATCAATCTTTGGTTGAACAGACAAAACTAAGCATCAACCTCATTGTTGATTTTGGTCGTTTAATGAGATTTGTTGGCAATTAGCAAACGTATACATTACTATACTTTCTTCCAAATTTACAGCATGAACATGATGCATCATAGAAAACTATGTCTTCTCCAGTAGATGGTCTACTTTAAAGGAAAAAGTGACTGTCAGGGTTCCATGCATGGCTTCTCATCTCTGCAACAAGCGTTCACTCATCTGCACCTTGTAGTCTTAGTCTTTCTCACAAAGGCCTATTAGCGCTTTTTTATCATGAGTCTTTGATGCACCTTTTGAGAGAAATAGCGAATTAAATAGTCGATACCTCTTGCAATTCCTGGAAATTTGCTTATTATTGATCCACCCTCCATCTCTCCTACTGTGAACCAGATACATTTCTCTATTGATCCAGCATCAGACTGTGCAGTGTACTGGCACAGTATTTTTAAATCTCAGGCAATTACGTATTGATTGCAAAAAACTTTTTCATTTTCGCTCCAAAATACACACAAACAAGTTTAGTTTGAAGGGGAGTCATTTTCAGCTAAAAAGCAATATCAGACTTACAAAGGCATTAATTGTTACACTCATAGTGAGAAATTTGTTTCCATTAATTTACCCCAGGTACTACCACAATGTTCCTGTGCTCCGTTAGTACAAAGGACATTCTTCGCTTGCTTGACTCCTTAATAATAAATCCTTTCCTCTGTCATCACCAGCATCATCATCATTTTTCTGAGAGTGTTTGAAATGTTCGAAGTCACCAGCCACCTCAGTGTTAATTCATCCCTGATTTACAAGATTTCTATATATGGATCCTACTTCAAGGTGCACCCTTTGCGGTTTTGATACAGAGGTGCTTTGTTGTTTGGAAACAGGATGAAAAAAAAGACGGAAAAAAACTAAACAGAAGTCTATTTCTGTCGAGCAACAACCCTCTGCAGTATCATGCATTTCAGAAGTTGAATTTACAAGACAAAGGCGGTGTATGCACCGCCGACATGTTGCAACTGTTTCTTGACAGATGGATGAGAAATAAACAGCAGCAGTTCAAAAGAAAACTCACTCACTGTAAGCCGCAGTAAGACGTTAGGCAAGATGTCCACTATTTCTAAATTACAATTTTTTCTTTTTGTAGTATCTGTTAGCCAAGTGTTTATTGTATTTTTGGAGTCAATTTTGTTCTATATATCTTTACTCTGACTATCTAAAATGCAGCAATTTGTGCCAGCATTTGTGTTTCACTTAAAGTCTAACTTATCCGCCAGGTAAACAACTGTAGCATTTGTTAGGCTCACCGTCATGAGGTGTATGATGTCTTTACAAGGTTAACATACAGTATTTAATCCAAGCTTCCTCCTTTATTTTGTTTATCTTTCAATACACCGTTTTTAAGAGCACATTGACAAACAGCAGGAATTCCAGTTTTCTCATATTCACTTTCCCTTATTCCTATTTATTTAGTATACTGTTGAACCATAGAGTTATCTGAAAAAACGTCCCAGTGCATGAATATGTAATGAAGTTGAACAGAGTTTCAGCCATGATTATGACTTATGAATATGCATGCTTTAAATCTGGGAGACTTCCACGCTTTTTGGAGATTTTCCAGGCAAAGGGTGTCGCGCATCACACTGTTGCAAAACCAGGGTAGCTGATGGGGAGACACTCTTAATACATTAAAAGGAAAACAAGCAAGGAATTGTCTAAGATGCTGCATGTACTTTCACATGTCTTCCTGGCGTTGGTATCAGCAGGTGGTCACATAATGAAGTGGAAATTCACAGATAGGACAGTTAATTATTTATGATTACAGATCTTCTGTCTGTCATCACAATGATGCTGTTCTATATTGTGTTGCATAGGCTCTCAACAGACAGAAGGGTCTTCAAGTCATTCTGTATGTTTATGTCTTAAATATGTGTCCTCTGCAGATGTACAAATCAAACTAGGGATGTCATAGATGTGAAATGAGAGTGTGAATTGATACATAGCAGTGCTGGGCTTTGCCATTATACTGTTTTCACATATTTTTATTTTTGGCATAAAGCCTTTAGTTGTTCTTGTGCTGCAAGCTCGTCTCTGTTTTAACATCCTGTATTGTTTTGTTTAATTCCCGCTGAGTGCCTGTATCCCAGATTGCATTTTGCAACCAAGTCATTTCATGTCATTAATACTATTACTAGATTTTATTTTTTAAAGTAGCAGTCCATCCAAGTTACAAAAACAAACATTTTCTCACTTACAAGTAGTTGTATGTAGCCATGGAGAATCCTGTTCCATGTGATAACGTTTTAAGATATCCACCTTTGTGGTTCCCCCCCCCCCCCCCCCCCAAAAGATTTTGTTTGTGGTGCTCACAGCGTCAACCCACACCTCTCGTCTGAATGAACCTTAACAACTTTCTACCAAAGAAAAAGGCCCAATGAAAATGGTTACAGGCTATGTTAAAATCACTCCTTGTTGACTCATTCCTACTCCCATATAATATATAGACATTTAATAGTTAACTCATTAGAGAGATTGCAGACAATTATGGATCATTATTACTGGTAATGTAGTGTTTTGGAGTATATATTTCCAATTTGATTTGGAAACAAAAAAAAAACAGTGACTGGAAAATCAACAATATTATATATTATATATTCACTTCATCTCTGTTTGTATGAAAACCAAATGAAAAGCACAGACATAAACAAAGAATATGTCACAATTTATCAGGAGATAGGAAGAGATTAACAGTAAAGTCATGATTTGTTATCCTAACTTTGACTAGAAATACAATTATATATATATATTTAGAAGATATCTAGATAATATATATATATATATATATATATATATATATATATATATATATATATATGTATATATAAATTACAGCAGCGTGGCTACATTTGCTGTCTCTCACTCTCTGCATATGTGAGTGAGCGACTGTGGCTGATACTGTGCCCAGGTGATGGATGACCAACAGTGGATAAAGTACACAGCAATAACCTCCAGGCAATCCGGAGCACACTCGGGTACGACCAGCAAATTTATCATTCAATTGTCGGAGTGTTTTATCAAATATGTTTTCTCCCGTGTCTTTTGATTTATTTTACAATTTATAAAAGTCCCTCTGAGTCAGTATTTGACAAGTGGCATTGCAACCCATATACAGCAAAGACACAGGAACAGATCCAGAATGTAACAATGACCAATGAACAACAATGGGACATAGCATTTGAAAATTCTCTTAAATTAGCAAACTGTAGAATTGCCAAATCAGTTTACAATAGAGGTGCATGAGTGGTGCTGAGGCCAATAGTATGCTACAAACTAAAGAGATGAACTCGCTCTCTCTCCTCCCTCTCCTCAGACGAGTGGAGTGCGTGGGATTAGGCGGCGTGATGTAGGAGGCACAAACCCTGCTGAGCCCCGTGGGCTATGCACACTCATCAGCACATGGAGTGCACTTCACTATCTTGAACAGAATATACATGCTCCCCCATTACACAAATGGGTCTACAGCAGTGGAAAAGTTGTCTCAGCAAACTGCTTGTTTTTTTTCTTTCTCAATAGCAAGCTAATTGTTAATCATTTTCTTTTTAATTGTGGTGGTTGGCCTGGCCTCTCAATCTACAGTGACAGGCCTCCCAAGGCTCGCCCTGGCGTTAATGTGATGTTCAGTCTCATGCGTTTAGTCTTGCAGCAGCAGTCTGTCCCCCAGCAGCCACTGAGCACAGCATGAAGGCAGCCCTTGAGGGACATTACCAGGCCAGCCTCTCGGATGCGTAATATGTAAGCTGCTTCACGCCGAAGGCAGGGAGCCTGGTTCTCTGTCTTGCCCAGCTCTTGCATTTTTCTCTGGTGGCTTGGCAGTGCCCATGTGGGGAATGGCAGTGATTGATGATGCCCACTCCGTTTAACACACTGTGGAAACCCAGAGGCAGATGGGGATCTACAGATGCATGCTTCGTTGCAAAACTTCACAATCCCAGGTCTTGAGGAAGTCAGCATTGCTACAGTGTGTCAGTAGGCTGTTTAACAAGTGCAAAAGATCATATTGCCATTTTTCTTCATATAGATCATCCCATTGAACATGTACCATCAAGTATGACATATGTCACTTGGAGCCTGTTTAAAGATTATCCTGCAAGTTTTTTCCTCTTTTTAAATACATTAAATATTTTATTTAATGTATGAGTATTAGGCTTGCATGAGTGTTCTTATTATGCAATTATTAGACCATTATTTAAGTGTTCATGTCATGTAGTGTGATGCCATATCACGAGAAATTGCATTTGTGCTGCATGTCACCAGTTTTTTATTCTGAAGAAATTTTAACGCCCCCATTTCCTCCACATGTTTGATTTGACATGTTAATCTTATCTACTTTCCAAGAGTGAAAATGTGAATAACTGAAACATACCACAGTTATTTTAATGCAAAGAGGATAACAGGGTATGAAGCAGTTATTTGTGCATCTGCTGAAGTGGGAAGTTCCATTTATTTGGATGTTGATGTGCCCTGTTGTCATGGCACCTAGATCCCATCCTTGCACATGAACCTATGTGTACAAGTGGGTCTGTGTGTAAGTGTGTGTGTGTGTGTGTGTGTGTGTGTGTGTGTATACATGTGTGTATGTAAGATAAAAGAGATATTAAGAGACTAGGTGGAAGAGAAATGGAGATAGAAATACAGATGGGAAACAAAAGGGGAAAAATGAACTGACACAGGAAAAAAGCTTCTATAAAGAGCATTTAGTGATGGAGGTATAGCTAGTAATATTGATTGAGAGAAATAAATGTGTTTGGCCATTTGTCACACCGGGCTCAGGCTACAGCTGGTTAAGTGGCCATGGATCCCTTTACCAGTGGCAAGTGAAATCGCAGCCAAGAGGTTTAGTGCATGTGTAATGAAGGGACACAAAGTCCATCTGCAACTCAGTCTGCTTTGATGCTTTGATGTGGCATGTGCTCTATCTCGATTTATCTCCAAAGGCGACAAAACCCCGGATTAGCAAGACACACACATCATTTGTCTGTGCTGGATGTGAAGTGCAAACACAAAAGCCCTGAGCATATTTTTTCAAACCTTAATTAACTGGTGGAGAAAACATATCCTTATTTATGCAACAATTAAGAGAAGTAATGATTCAGACAGTTACTTACTGCACAGTTTCTTACCTTACTCTAATGCAAAGGTTTGATTTTCAAGTGTTTTGCTTGAGGGCATGTCACTGATTCAAGTTCATTTGTTCACATTCGTATTTCTTAGAGTGGAGTCCAATGGAATGAAAATTATGGCCTCTGGCTAGCTCTATACACTACACAAAAATATATGTATTGTTGGCCACTTGAACAGCAGCTGAACAATCCTTAAACACAACACTTGCGTATTGTAACCTCATAACTAAAATCTTAGCAAACTGTTGCTTTTTACACATCCAGCATACACACAGCAACATTTATTTGGAGTTGCATTTCTGGCCACATAACAATTATAAGTTTACTCTAATCCAATTGGACATTCACTTACTGTTTAGCTTTGTTTTGGTCTCAAACATCTCACATTGTTTTTCTAGTTGCAAGGTGCCCCACCAGCTAGTTGCTAGCTTTTTCCGTCTTGGTGGATGGTAGCACTCAGTCGGTCTATCAGAGCTTTTTCACTGGTACCAGACATCTGTTGGAGCTGAAAGTGACGCTGAGAGCTTTTAGACTGAAACAAAGTAGTGAAATTGTGGGATGTAAAATCCAAACAAGGACCTCAAAGAAACCGACAACTTCTGTAGGGCTGGTGGGATCTGCAGAGTTGGGTGATAATTCTCTGTGAGTTCCTGCTACTAGTGATTGTAATACACATAGAAATTGTTGATAAATAACTACTTACAGCGCAGTTTTAAATAATAAACATACAATTTAGAGAAAAAAAACACACAATAAATATACAATAAATAAATAGAAAATAAAAATTTACTGTGATTCTTTACATGAAAACTGTCAATAATTAATCATTCTCCAGCCAACACATCCTCATACCTAAACAACATTTTAGGTTGACTTCAAAAGTCTCACAAAATGACACAACCGTCCTATTTACGGCCACACAGTGGCAGTTTAATCATGTTACTGTAATGTGACCATTCTATTTAACATAACGGGTGCAGTTTCAAAACACATAATAAACATAGTGAAATGGAACTAAGTTCAGGCAAAAATACGTAGGGTTAGTAAAACATCAGGGATTGGCTTAAAATGAGTCACATAATACAACTCAAATGAGGATGTAATATTGAAGTCGTCATTTCGTCACAGACTAAGGTAAGGATTAATTTCAAAATGAAAGTTTAGTTTTGGTTTCACACAGGACACAAACCCCAGTCTCCTTAGTCAAAGTCCTGTGTTTGTTTGAACCATCAACCCATCAAACACCCTTCCTCCTTATGGGGAATTTGGCTCTCTTGTACTTTCTTACCACAGTTACTTGTTTGCTGTTGGGGTAATTACTAAAGCTATGAGTGCTTTTAACAATTGTTTTGTATTGTATTGGGGTATTTTGAATGTGTTGGACCCCAGAACAGCTGCAGCGCTACAGTACTGTAGCTAATGAGATGCTAATAAACTAAACTAAACAGGTCGCCGCCCAACAACAAAACGTAATTGTAGTTCGTAAAGAGCTGTTTGCACAATTGACCCATACGGTCGTTTTGTGGGTAAGGACGGGCTGCATCAGTCAAATTATTTCAGATAGTGGGTATTCAAATCTATAGTTCTCATGTTGCTTTTTGTATGTTTGCTTGTCAAATCTTTGTGCCACATATTGGTTTGGTAAAAAGAAAGTAGTTTTTTTTACTTCTATTCAAATCAGCTGCAATTGAATTTATTCGACTCCTTCTTTGATAGGATGTTTGACTATGTTACATTTAAGTTAATGGATCCGTAAGCATAAAGTGTGGTAAATCCCATCATCATTGTGAAAAAGACAGCAGAAGTAACTGATTCACTCCTCAAACACTGTGTTGAATTAATTGCTGGTCCCAGACCACAGAAACAGAGTCATTAGTCTATAAATCCAGCCAGTTGCCAAGGATGTTAAAAGTGACATAAGGCAAGATTAACCATCCATCCTTAGAAGTACCAAACTAAGTCACAGTTGAGTGTGAATGTAAACACTAATATTGACTTGGGGAGCTTGTGGAGCTTAACTGTGCACAAGGGAGCTCAATAGCCAATCCACTCACACACACAAACAAAGAGAATGACACTTCTTTTGAGGGTGCCTTACATCATGAAAACAAGTACATACTACTTTGTGAGTTGTTTGATTTCGAGAGGTGTTCCCAAATCAGAGAGTAGACACTCCTAAAATAATTTATGGGAGTCATAATTTAGAAACACACTGTTGTTTGTATGGAGGAGGTAATAATAGAGGAGGCTTTTAAGGGACAAAATGAGTCTCACTGCATTAAATAATGGTGGTGGTTTGATATTCTCCTTGTCATTTTCATATTTATTATGTGGTTGGCAGAAAGAAGTGGTGAAGTTTACTTTTTTTGCTTGATTTAGTGCTGTCAAATGATTGAAATATTTAATTATGATTATTGCATTAATGTCATAGTTTAATTTGAATTAATCACACATTTTTATCTATTTCAATTGTCCCTTGATTTCTTTTTGGCACATTATTTCTTTCCCATTTTAAAGCTCTCATCAACATGGAAAAGTGGATCGGCTTGCTTTGTGCAAATGTTTTTTTTATTGAAAACATTACATAGGGTAGGTGAATTTAAACAATGTCTGAGTTGGAAACGCATCTTGTTGTCACGTAAGGACCCTGTTCATGTTGCACAAACATTTTAATTGCATTTTATGTCTGTTACGAGGCACAAAGGCACTCTAAAACTTGCCCCGACAACTGTCGTTTTAGCTCAGTAGAAGCTCGTACACATAGCTGCAGCTACTCTGTGTTGCCTGCCTTCGGGTCGGGGTTTGTTTCAATCAATCAATCAAAAGTACACGCATATTTAGGACGATCAAGATTAACGTAAAAAATGGTCGAAATTCTTTTTTAATATATTATAATTTAACAGTAACAGGGGACACATTATGTACATTGTCTTGATTATACCTACATATTTTTATTTATGTAGCATTTGCAATGCAGAACTTTTTACTTGTAAAGTCTAGTGTATTTTTACAATACAGAGTAGTATGAGTACTTTTTCTGAAGTAAGGATCTGAATGCTTCCGCCATGACTGGCAGATGCGATAAAAGATAAGGAAGCACCTCAGTGTCGCATGCGAGCACTTAGATCCCACAACAGTGCTGAGCAGAATCTAGAGCATCCAAATTTAGTCGAACGAAATCCAGGGTTAATCACCCAGAATGCAAAGCAGATACTCAAACATCTGTTAGAAAAGAGAGAGCACGGTGGCTTGCATGGAAAATCCATTTGCTCCCCAAATAAATGTGGGGGGGGGGGGGGGGGGGGCAATGAAAAATACTTTCCAATCTGTGAGTTTAGAAGAAACACGGTTTTGTGTTTTGACCGAGCTAAAAATGATGTCGTAGGGGGAAGAAAAGGGAAGCAAAATGACAATGTTCCCAGGTCTGCCTGCCTTTAAACAGCTGGTGTTTAAAAAATGCATATCCTGTTATTCCAAATGGGCTGGTTTCTCATTATTCTTTCGCTTCAGAGAAATTAATTGGTATACACAAAATCATTACTGTATTTGGTGCTGTACAAAATCACAGACTTTTTGGCGAGGCTGTATTACTGTGCAAATGTTGTCGATATTAACCCACATCAAATGAAGGCTTATTGCTGGCCAAGTGAGCTTAAGTGCCCTATAAAAATCTCAAACATTTGGATTTTATATCTATGAAGTTTGGACGGAAGATGTGGTGATGGTTTTATGCAGCTCTGTGGCTAACCCTGCACTACGAAAAAAGCTTTGTTTTGTC
Source organism: Etheostoma spectabile (assembly GCF_008692095.1). Classification (NCBI taxonomy): domain Eukaryota; kingdom Metazoa; phylum Chordata; class Actinopteri; order Perciformes; family Percidae; genus Etheostoma; species Etheostoma spectabile. The sequence goes on along the minus strand of NC_045738.1, from coordinate 13,512,291 downwards.
TCTGGGGAGCTTGGGGTTTCTATCCCAGCTGACTCTATTCTATTCCATTCTAATCCAAGCTACCTGAAGCAGTGTTGTAAACACTTACATGAAAGTGCAGTTCTCTAACAGGTGTTTTCCTGGCTGTTAAATTGTGAGTTAAATCTTTTGGCTGCATGCCTTTTTAGCTTCTGCTAATTGTCAGGGAGGAGGGTTACCATGAAAATACTGTTCAACTCTCACGTCAAATTAAGTCTAACCACTACAGAGACGTGAAGAGAGAAAGAAATAGACTTCACTTCAAAAAAATTAAGACAGGATCCTATGGGAAGATCCTTGCCCGTTCATCTTTAATGTATCTCAACATGTGCTCCGAGGCTCTGAGGACTGACAATGGAGAACAGACAGAACAAAAGAAGAATGGCAAAGGGAAAGAAAGAATTTAGAAAGAGAGAAGTGAGGATGAGGGGGCAGCTTACTGGGGAATAGGAGTGTACTGTGAATGATTGATGAGCAGACAGGGCTGTTGGGTGCGTTGGCCAAGCAATAAAAATAGACTAATCCATCCTTTTCACTCCCTGAGGATCATAGCACCATAGCCATCACAGAGCTAGTGGGCTTTTCGGAACTTTCCAGTCTGTTCACTGACCAGTTTTCAAGAAACAAAAACAGTGGAGGAGTTAGTGCCCAATGGTATCCGGCCCATTGGAGTCTCTCTATCACCTCCCTTTTTCAATCTCTTTATCCTTTCTTTTTACCCAGCTGTCTGTCTGTCCTTTTGTCTTTCTGTACCTGTCCATCTGACTGTTGCTTGGGTAATTTGCCTGGATCAATCTGTTCACCCCCAAAATGTCCACACTCATCTCCTGTGTCATTTCCCCCTTGACCACACACTCTCACTAGTTTAATTGTCGCTCCAAACTCACCTTCGTTCATGCTGAATCCTGATTACCCTTTTCTCCCTCTTGTTACTAATTTTCTCCATCAGCTGTTGGTCCTTTTTGCTAAACACAGAGTGACCCCTGTTGGTGGAGAATATGCTTACAGGCAGTAATGGTACATCTTTCTCTTCTCCGGGGGACATCAACCGTGAAATCAGCCTGGCATTGGCTACACTGCGACAGACCCTCTGTCTTGGGGCTATATTTGCCCCCTGCTCTCCCTCCTTACTTGGGAAGAAACACCAGTCAGTAGGTGGGGTTAGTCTCCTTGCTTCAAGGAGAATAACTCCACCTCCAAAGAGACCAGTGGCGGTCTCCACATTTTTTCCTCCTTCTCTTTTGTAGCTACTGTACAGCTGACCAAGTCATTAAAATTCTCTACTGTAAATCTTGTAGCTGGCAATCAGTGCCTCCTCGTGTTTATCTTTTTGTCTTAGATACATTAAATAATGTGTTTCTATGAAAAGTACTCAGAAGCCTTACTTTTAAAAGTAATACCACAATTTAAAAAGTCCAGCATCCAAAATGACATTAAGTAAAAGTACCTAAGTATGTATTAGCAAAATATACTTAGAATGTCAAATATCTAATTACTTGTTATGCATAATAGCCCCTTGAGTGTAATAAATTATACATTGCATATAATTGCATTATTACTATGGACCCATAATATGTGAGCAACATTGTAATGCTGTAGCTGGAATGCTGGCCTTAATTTTTGCTACTTTAAATAATGATGGGTAGTTTTATCTTTAACAACGTATCAAGTAACTAGTAACTAAGAAAAGATAAGCCTGTATCGATACCAAGAGGGGACATCAAAGGATTGCAGCAGCACAAGGACAAAGATACATAGATCATTTATATGTATTATTATTATTATCATTATTATTATTATTAATTGTACTCTTGTTGTTGTTGTTATTATATTAACAATATTAATTATATAAATGAAAATAAGAATAATTAAAATAGAAGCTCTATTTTTCATAGTTTTGTGTCGTAATGGATATCAAATTGCTGCAAAACAATTCTACCTACCACCCACAAATGACTTAACCTACATAAAGTATATAAAGTATTACATTATATAAGGTGAAATGCACTGATATTGTATAATATGTTACATTACAGTACAGCAACATAGCAGAGAATATAAAAAATATAATATAGTGTAGCCAAAACATAAATTGTAATATATGTACAGTTTTCAGTACATTATTTCTCACTGGAACGTAGTAAAGCATAAGTGTCAAGTAGCATTAAATGCAAATGGTGACAAAAGTACAATTGTACTTGAAGCAATAGACATTTTTGCTTGGATGAGAAGATTGATACAGTTACAGCCGGCAGCTGGTTTGCTTAGCATAGCACAAAGCATGGAAACAGGGAAAACAGTTAGCCTGGCTCTTTGTCATAACTTAACAAGTTGTATAATGTTTGTTCAATCCGTACAAAATCCAACATGTAAAAACAACAAGTTAGTTTTTATGTCATGTGCTGGACTGTTTTTTGGCCAGGCACTGTACATTTAAGGTCTTGTGTAACCAGGCTGGCCATTTCCAGTCTTTATAATAAGCTAAGTCAATGTTTTTACATTTTATTTACTGTCGGTTATTTTACAGTAAAAAAAAATAAAAAATAAATAAATGTGACAATCTATTAGCATGCCCTGTATGTGGACCCTTGTCTTTTTTCAAACAAATCTAAAAGTATTACTTCACATTTGCTTTTGAAACAGCTGATTGGGTGAGTCATCCATTCTGAGACACAGTAGCTTCCCGAAAAACACAGTTTATTTCATCGTATTTATCCTGCAGTTTCTCTTGGAAGTCAAAATAGAGAGAAGTAAATCATCTTAAATTTGCTAAAATGCTTAAGTTATGACACATCCAGCAGAGATTTTCTTTGAAATGTGGAGTGCAGTGTGCTAGGCTGTCTACTGTAAGTAAAGTATAATTGGGTTTCAGTGTAGGAAAATGTCCTGAGTTTGACTTCAAGTTTAATTTGCTCCTGAGTGAAAAGAATGAATAAGACATATGCAGATGGGAATGTCAATATGAACTAAGCTTTCTTTTTGCTTTCATTATTCACTAAAGGCACCATGACATTGCTGATTTTGTTAAGGGGATTCAGCTTCAAGGAGTAGAATAGATGTATGCTTGAAACAGGTGATGAGAGGGTCTGTGGGGAGCACCTGATGTGTTTGATGAAATAATGTAAAACTGTTCTAGTATTGGGGAAGAAATTACGCAAATTACACAATATAAGAGTAACATTTCACATGAAGACAGGCCAAAAAAAGGCCGTAGACATGCACCAAAGGGCTTTCTTTTGGCAAGTAGCAATACCTGACTTCCTAGCAGCCAATCACGGTCACCTCAGACAACATATTTGGTCACCAGATGAGACTGGCCCCTCTGACACTCTCAATTACCTCACATGATTTATGTCAAATTTCATTTGATGAGACTGACCCTTTGCCCCAGCCACAGAGAAGACTGAGTTATAAATGTCAACCATGAGATTTTGAGTTAGGGAGATCCAAGTGATTAAAAGTTAATTGTTGAAATGTGTCAAGGTGGCTTGTTTAATTAAGGCAAACGAGGCATTCATTTGGGCTCCGACTTTAAATACCGCGGCGGGTAACTAACATCGCGAGGCTCGCCTGTGTGGATGCAGCGCTGCTTTATTTACTTTGTAGAAGTCACAGCGATGACCCCTGGGGAAGATAATCAAGGTGGATTTAACATTTTATGCTGTTGCTATACGTGATGAGCATATCAAGTTAATTATGCTTTTCAGAAATGGGACAGGGAGCTTGAAGCAGGAAGAAAATACTGATAACCAGTGTTACGCATGTTTAAATTGTGAAGTATAACAGACAGTTTTGAGTTTTCAGATGAGGCTTATCCCCAGGCTGCTGCTTACATTGGATAATTAGGTCCAATGTAGTAGCTGGAGGAGGTAGCTGGATGGAGTGGGAGTGCACAGATTCAATAATCTTGTATTTTTTAACATATTGTTAAGCTCTTAAGCTATTCCCTACTCAGTTAGTTGGTTCCCCCCACTGTCACTAGGGAACCAACAGAATAGATTTGTCGGGCACAGATATTCATAGCCATTGATTTATGTGTCAGGTCATAGTCCTCCAATGGCATTAATGTATTCCATCATTTCCACTGCATTCAAGAAGAAGTGAAGCCATAAAGAGCTTTCTTGCTTGGCGCAAAGTTTGAACTGGGTCACGATAAAGACCCCGCAGGCCGTTTCTCATGCCATGAAAGTATTCCTTTCATGGCATGCCAGATACACAGCAGAAACTCAAGCAAAGTTCATTTTCATATGAACTAATGCCCCTTTTCTCTCCTTGAGACTAGAATAAGAGCACATTCAACTGTTAGTAAATAAAGACACACTGAAGCACAGAACACCAGATTTAACCAACATCCATTTACAAACCAGGAGCTCTGAAAGTAGCACCATCTGCAGGCAGTGAGTAGGACAACTGCAGGGTTGTTTTGTATGTTTTATATTTTGAAGATTTTTTGGCTTGTCTCGCTTTGTCAAAACCTCCTCCACAGCGCCGCGGAGGAGGGTCTGCAGTTGGAGCAGTTAACCAAAGTCTTCATAACTTCACCGGAGTTTAAAATGCCATTACAAGCAAAACATAAGGTAACAGACATCCGGCTGAAAAGAGTGAAATCAGGTCGAAAACAGAACAATCCCGGAAGTGGAACATTGTGGATGCGGATTAGGTTTTTGCCAACCACTAGACTACTATCTTCAACAGGATGGCCACCAAATTGTCACTTTATTTTTCCCCCAAAATTTAAATTTGTAGGAAAATATACATTAAAATAAATCCAACATATTATTAGCAAAGGTAAATCAGCCTATTCATAGAAAACAATAACCTCAACCAGATGATGATAGGCTTACTGGCTCATTGGTAAGGTAGCCTCTATGGTAACCCTCCACAGATACAGGTAAGCTTATGGTTCAACTGTGCCTTCCACATGTATGACAATAAAACATGATGATATTTGAATATGTAAAAACAAAAATTCTTTTAATGGCTAAGTATTGTAGGGCACTGTGAAAAGTTGTTTAGGCTTTAGGCCGCCCTACATTATTGTAGGCCCAGCATATTACGCAACTCACTTGTATACAATATATGTAGTAGCGGGTTCCTGCTCATCTTTCTCTCAGGTTAGGGGTCCTTGGCCTAAAAAATTTTGAAGATCCCTGCACTAGACCAAAACCCAAAGATATTCAGTTTATACTAATATAAAACATCAAAATCAGAAACTCTGAGATATTGGAGAAGCTAGAACCAGATGTTTTTTTTAAATGACTCAAAAGGTGACAACCTGAAAGGTGATGACGTCACCATTACATCTGCATGTAGGCCGTGCCTATAACTGGCCTGTTTGAAGAGGAAATGAGAGGGTCCTAACAATGTTTTGTAAAGAAAAGAAAGTAGCATTTGGTTCTGTGCATTTGGATATCTGACCTAGAAAAATGGATGTTGTTGAGACGCGAAGGAGCAGCGACTCTACTCTGAGCTCCTCATGGATGACTGTGCTTCTCACCCTATCTCCAAGGGAGACGCCAGCCACCCTCCTGAGGTACCCATTTTGGCCGCTTGTAATTTGGATCTCGTTCTTTCAGTCATGACCCAGCTGCTTCACACTTGGCTGCGAACCGATCCAGTGAGTGCTGAAGGTCACGGGCCAATGATGCCATCAGGACCACATCATCTGCAAAGATGATATCCTGTCCATAAATATTACTAACCGGATTAGTGACAAAGCGCAGCCCTGGCGGAGGCCGACCCTCACCTGGAATGAGTCCGACTTACTGCAGAGAACCCGGGCATAGCTCTCGCTTTGGTCATACAGAGATTGAATGGCCCTGAGAAGGGACCCCCTTACCCTATTCTCCCGCATCAACTCCCATAGTATCTTCCAGGGGACCCGGTCATACGCCTTCTCCAGATCCACAAAACACATGTAGACCTGTTGGGCATACTCCCAGGCTCCCTCCAAGATCCTTGTGAGAGTGAAGATCTGATCCGTTGTTCCACGGCCAGGAAGGAATCCGCATTGTTCCTCTTCAACCCGAGGTTCGACTATCAGCCGAACCCTCCTTTCCAGCACCTTGGAGTAGACTTTACCAGTGAGGCTGAGAAATGGGATGCACCTGTAATTGGCACACACCCTCTGGTCCCCCTTTTTGAAGAGGGGAACCACCACCCAGGTCTGCTACTCCTTAGGCACTGTCCCAAACTTCCACGCAAGGTTGAAGAGGCTTGTCAACCAAGACAGCCCCTCCACACCCAGAGCTTTCAGCATTTCTGGACGGATTTCATCAATCCCCAGGGCTTTGCCACTGTGGAGTTGTTTACTCCCTTAGCGACTTCCACCAGGGAAATTGACGACAATCCCCCATCATCCACCGGCTCTGCCTCTGAGGGCGTATTAGTTGGATTTAGGAGTTCCTCAATTTTCAATATATGGATATATATTCAATATAATATTGCATATATAAAGAATATTATTATTAATAATAATAGCATTCAACATAATTGCAAAGCCAAATTATGGTGGCCATGGGGAAATAAGAATTATTTTATGTGCACTGTATTCATTTCACGCCTGATAGACTCCCACCTTTAACCAAGAACGTGCATTTCTTTCGATGCTGTTTTAGGCTCCGGTCTTATAATAAAAGAATAATGGAAGCATTCTCCCTTTTTAATTGGACATTGTTGGAATGACATGTTCCATAATTCTGCTGCAGAGATGCCCTTTCCATGTATATTGTAATTGAAACATTCCCAATTTCCGCCTTACAGTCCCACTAAACAGGAGACTGAGACTGCTTATGTATTGCACACCTGGATCGCCTGCATGGTTATTTACTGTTGACTCTGCTTTACTGAGCATCATATCACTTCATTTTTTTTATTTGTTTTCTGACTAATATCTTGATGCTTGTGTGGCTTTCTCTCTGTCTCTCTCTCTTTCTGTCTCTCTCTCTCTCTCTCTCTCTCTCTCTCTCTGTCTGAGTCATAAATGCTTGTTGCGTAGAAACACACTAATGTGCAATTCTCTTTATATTCTCGTTGATAGTAATACTATTAATATTGGTGATTCATCTGCCTTCATGGTATTTGTTTTCTGCCATTTTACATTCCAAAAGCTCTGATTTTCCATTAGCATTTTTGCAATTATCCAGAAATTCTATTAAAGTTCTTGGCAATGAAATGACAAGAAATGATCACCCTATTAAGCCCCGGAGCTGAAAACATCCTAATGTGAACAGCATTGTATGGTAATAATTTTCATTAGAGAAAAAAAAAAACTTTGAATTACTACCTGTGTTTAAGCACTCAAAATACCGTTTCAGGTATTCATGGAATGAGGCTGACAAGCGAACTGAAGCCGAGCAAATAAAAACTGGCAGCCGCTGGATGAATGGCTGCATGGTTGGGTCATGATAAGGAAGAATTACATTTTTACACATCACTGAGGAGAGGAAAACAAAGCCTAGTGTGGGGTTAAAAGCTCTTTAAACTGTTGGAAAATAACCCAGCAGAGAAGAAAAACAAAAAGCATCATTCTCTCTTAGTGATTTAAGCCTTTTCCTCAGTGGAAGATGTAAATGATTTAGAGCCCATCAAAATCACACAGTATGGTCCCCAAAGCACACACAGTAAAAAGCATGATAGTGGTCCGCAGGATACTGTATCAATCTTTTGGGTTTGTTCCTATTGGAGCTATTAACCAGTCAGTTGTGATTTACAAAGAACGTCATTAATCATGACAAGAGGGAACACTCCCTCATTTAACAGTACAACGTCTTTATGATCAAATGTAACACGTCATGCTAATTATCTATCTATCTATCTGTCCATCCATCTATCTATATCTATCTATCTATCCATCCATCTATCTGTCTGTCTATCTATCCTTCCATCCATCCAGGAAGTCTGACTCATATCCCCCGTTGCCCTGCTCAATGTCAACCTGTCCTTATAATTGCAGAAGCAAAAGGGAAATCATAAAGAGAACTGTGGCAGCAATAACAATAACCAAAATGAAAACAAGAATTGGTACTGCACGGAGTGTTCTTTATCATTGAAAGAGTCAGTCAAAGTCTGATTGTGTTTACTTGTCTACTCTGCATCTTTGATTGCAAGGACTAATGCTACCAAGGAAAGTTCCATGATGTTTGGTCTTGTTTCTTCATGTTTGCTGACTGCTGGTTTTGTTGCCTTTTTTCTCTATGATTCTGTCTCATATTGCGTAATGTCCTGTATGTGTTGGAAAGTTTAAGAAAATGCTGAAATTACACAAGAAAAAAAAAAGCAACCTTAAGCAGAAAATAAAAAATAAACCTTTAAAATTAGATAAATTGCAAAAATAAAAACTTAAAGACTGACAAGGTAGGATTACCTTAGAGCTAAAACAAGTAGTCAAGTAACTGATTAGTTGACTGACTTTCAAGTATTTTGATAACAACAAGTTCCAAATATGTGCCAGTTTCAGCTTTTCTTTGTTATATATAATTGTAAATTGAATATAATTGGTGATGATGTCACCTTGGGCTGTAAATAGTGATGTACATTTTCTGACTTCTTTTTAGACCAAATGACTATCGATTAAAAAAGAAAATATCCAGAAAGATTAATTAATAATGAAAATAATCATTAGTTGCATTCCTAGTTTCATTTGCAAATGGTCAAAGATACAAAGGCCAGAAAAAATGCATACAATAGATGAAGATTTAGTTCAGTCATAGACGACAGAAAAGGGGCGCAAGGCCTACTGTACGTTATCCCAACCAATTGGCAGTTTGGCTTCTGAGAGCCCACTCCCACTGGGTGTGAATCAGAAATCTAACAGCTAATGGCAACAGTCACCCCATGGTAGTGCTACTGACAGCAAACTAATGCCCACACATACAGAGTGGAGCACAAGACTGTCAACACCCCACCATGACCCTGTGGGTATGAACTGGAAAAAGAAAGAAAGAAAAAGATTTCTAGTTGAAATTGATGGCTGTTACTTCTTTTTCCAACACCTCTTAAGCACACTTGAGCCTTTTACCACTAAGGGTGGATTTTATAACTATGAGTGGAAGAGGGAGCGTGCTGAATGGGTCAGAGGAGGAGTATATTAGGATCAACTCTGTGAACATAATTCAAGCATTTATTTCAGGCTCTCACACACATGTCCCATGTGGAAGGACCTGCAAATTGGTGACAAATTACAGGAAAAACCAAAGTTTAAGTTTAATTTCAGTCATATTCATCTTTCTTAGTCATGCAGAACTCTACTGGAGGCATGGAACAACAGATATTCCCTCATTTGATGCTGTAATGATGATGGTGGAGAGTGCTGTCTAGCATGTGGCTCCCAAAATCTCCCATAGGTGATAGCTGGGTTGAGATCTGGTGACTGTGACCTTGCCAGAGCATAAGTATAACATAATTGCCATGCTCAAACCACAGTCAGTGAAGCCTTGTGCTCTCTATGGAAGTGTCTGTTGTTTTTTGTGTTTCTCCACTCTTGGTTAAGTCTTCAATTTGTCACCCATTTTAGGATTTGGGGCAGATGTTAGTTTTAATGCATTACAGTTTTAACCTCAAAATAAATCCAAATTTTAAGAACTCCAGCCATTGTCCCTAACTATATGTTGTGCCCCCTTTTTAGGCCACTAAAGAGCTAATGCAACGGTTTTGTTAGCGCTGAGTTCAAGGTCCAATGTGTAGGAATTTCTCTCAACTAGCGTTGAGATTTCATGTTGCAATCAACTCTCTCGCACAACGCAGTTCAAATTACGTATTACAGCTACGGTAGAATTCACGCTCCAAAAGCCGTCTTTTGCTTTTTTCAATATGCTTTTTCTTTTCCTGGGCAAAGAAGAAAACTCCTGTTCCTAAAACTTGGATTTTGAATACGTGCATGAGGCGGAGTGGCATTGGGAGAGTTTGGAATTTTCCCGGGGGGCCAGTAGTGTTTCAAGGCTGCTCCTGCCGGTCTGATCGCCTGCTCCGGCCGCTGCTAGTCAAACTAACCTGCACGGTGGGCTGCAGCTCTTTTTAGCTCTTATTTCTAAAAATGTATTTCTTCCCGCCACCCGAGGGCTGGTGGTCTACGGAATTTCCTGGTAGATTTTTTTTTGTCCCATTTCGCCACAGAATATATTAGGATAACGCGTGGTCCTCCATGTTTCCTTCTTCAATGTTGCCGGTGCCGGGAAACTAGGATACCCATTAGCAGCATTAGCAGAACCTGTGAGTTTATCTTGTGACAGCGAAAACGTGAAAAGTGGAGCAGTATGTCCTGTATGTCCCTTACCAGCTAACATATTTCAAGAAGGAACATGACTATGGAGTGTCTACCTAAAGGGGTTAAGCCTCTCCTCTCTAAGCGTAGCTCTCACAGCGCCATTTTAATGCTACGAAGCCATCACCTGCAGTTAGCATCCCATTGACTGATATTCATTTTGGTGCCACTTTGACAGTGAATAACTTTACATCTGAAGCGTTTCAAGACCAGTGTTTATTTCTAAAGAAACACAGCTGTATAAAAGGCTCCATGACCTTGTACCTCACATTATGGCTCTGTAGCAGACATTTTTGTAAAAATGGGCTCCGTCATAACCACGCAACTTACCGTCGCATAGTCGACAAAACACTGTATTGTCAGGAGAAGCACGCAGACAGTTTGGACTTCCATTAGCTGTTTAGGTTTAATTACTAATGTTAACTAGCATGTTAGTTAGCAGTAATTAGTCTGTGTCTGTGTTATCGCCTAACATATACCTAAGCTCTCCGTCTCTGCTGATTGGGAATGATTGAGATTTCTCTTAGCACAGCTACCAGAAGACTTACAACTTTCGGACACGTTGCCCACGTCACAACTACGTCATCAAGCTCAGCTGGAAGCTGCGCAGTAACGCATAGCCATCACCGAAAAGGTGCTTCTATTTTCCTTGACTGGTCTCCATTCAGAACAACGGGATCTGTTGGTCCACTTCTTTAACCGTCTATGGTCTACCACAGTTCATACAAGAGCAGAAGTAAAATTTCAAGCCAGTAGGAATAATTTAAATTGATAGTGGTGGTCAAGTATTCATAAAAAGGACAAGTTTGTGAAGGGCAATACAGATTTTGATAATGAACGATTACAAACATTACAGACTGGACGTTTAAAGAAAAATACTGTTGTGTACGGTTTTTTGTTGAATTTTGAAGATTTGGGCATTTACCAGGAAAGGTGGGTCAAATGAAATGATGCTTGGTTGCATTTTGGGAAATGTATGACCCAGTGTTTTTGAAACATACTATAAAGTAAAAGTCAAGATATCTTGACCTCTCCCCTTTCAATTTTGACCATGTATTTGTTTTTATCATGTTGCTTGAAATTTTTCAAACTTTATGGAAGTGCAAAGTACTTTCGTAATACTTTCCTAGAGAATGAAGCAAAATCCAGAAATGAATGTGTATCTTACCGTATATCATGAGAGCAAAAGGAATTAGAAACTCTCAGAATCTATTAAAGCGTTATTTAATTAACAACAAAGCTAACAACCCTGCAGGTCTTCATGAGAAAAACATTGGGGAGCGTGAGGGAATCACTAAACAGCTACGCTCACCAAGCTGAGTAGTATCTCCAGCTTTCAGCAGCACCAGCAGGCCGAATCAAGTTTGTGTTATCAGTATATAGGTTAAACACCAACACAGGGCACCGTCAGCAAAGAGCAGGAGTCCTGAGGGGAACACACATCAAAGTAATCAACTACTGAATGAAAGAAGAGAGAGCAGCTGTCACACCGTAGAGCCATGTCAGCTTTTTTTCTCAGTAGAAGGGAAATATCTTTTTCATCAACATGCCTACAAACACCATAATTGATGTTGCCAGAAAACATTATCCACCACCATGATAAACCAATAACCAAAACACAATGTCATTATCATGCTTAGCTTCGGCAGGCCATAACTGTCTTGATTAATAAAAGCTGTTACAAGTTCAGAATGTTGATTTGGTAGCTGAAAGTGAAAAACAGCCATACTCCGAGCAAACAGGCATCAGCTTAATCTATCTTGAGCAGCACACAGACGCGAGACGGTCATGATTTTCTATTTTGTTATTTTTCAGCGTTGCTCCACAGTGTTGATATTGTGTGACTGAATCACCACAATATGAGCGAAACACTTCAGCAGAATCTCCAGGTTTTTTCCTTGAGATCCCAGCAGAAAGTGCATTAATCATCACAGTCTCATTTCTAAGTGAAGACAGAGCACAACAGCTGGGGGAGAGGAGCTCGGCTTTAAACAGTACAGACTGCAGGAGGTTCAGCCATCACTTCTTGTTGTGGATTCTGACATCAATAGTAATGAATACCTTGGAGCGTTGCCTGACTGCCTAAGCATGAATTGCTTTCACACATGAGGCCCGGGCTTTGGGTGAGGTTTTATTTGTGTCTTTGTGTTAGTGACCGTGTCTATTGGTTTGTGTCTGACCATGTACGCACTTCTGTGTACCTGTATGTCCTCCTGCATTGCTGTGAGCGTGCACTTTTTTGGGGGCAGATATGAGTAATATGCAGAATAACAGGTAGACCTAAATGACCTAAACTGACAGGAACAATTAATCAGAACATTGTTGTTGTTTGGTTCATGCTGAGGTTACACCTGCAAGGACTAGAGCTGCATTGGGATCCAGTGCACCTATCCGCAATGATCCTTAAATGATTCATTGCAAGCAAAGAAGCAACTGTTTACACAGTTGTTGGATGGTTAAAGGTGCAGTTCACCCAAATAGAAAAATAGAAAAAGACAGATGATCTTGTTCAAGCTCAATTGTTTAACAGAAAAGGTAACAATACACAATGGGTACATGCCAATTCATTTTTTTTGATTCCCTTGCCTATTGATGGTTACTTGATCTGAAAATGGATCTGGTCGGCTATCATAAAAGCCATTCCAGTGTTCTTGTTTCTGCTCTGAGGAGCCAGGATACATGAGACCCACCTTCAACACACAACCACAACATGCACTGCAGTTTCCTATCAAAGTGAATAGACAAATGCAACTCAACTACAATAGGTTTTAGATATTGTGTTTTATGATTCTTTATGGATCTGTGGTATGTGTGTAGATCTGAGAACCATAACTGTCTTAATTTATCAGAACGATCTTTCTCTTCTTAATCATGAAAAGATGCAACAGGGGGAAATGGATGTAGTCAAGGGAATTAGCATGTACCCACGGACAACTTGAACTGATTTGTTTGGCCCGCTGCATGGAAACAAGGTTGTAAACACAATATTGACAGATGATTACCATATTAAGTTGTTGGTGCTAAAATGTTAGCAAACAGTTGCTTATTTACACATCCAGCCGACACGAGTAACATTAGCATTCCTTTGTAGTTGTGTTTCCGTCCACTAGATGAATGTGGTCTCCACCAACACCTGAAAGAAATATCTGACTCTATAGCTGCTATCTATTATAGTGTAGTATATGATCCAAAACAGTAACATCTCAGACCATAAAACCAAAACAATCAGTGAAAAGACACTACCCCTTTCACATTACACAGTTATTTTATCCATTGTAATATTAAACATATTGATTGTAGCAGCTTAAAACACATTTTCTTAATTTAACGTACCTTGTTAGGTCCCCAGTGTTTGGTGGTAAGAAGTGAACATATATAGCCTACAGTAGCATGAAAAATACATTTTAAAGAGGCAAGAAACTTTGTTAGTTGATTGCTTGCCAGTAAGAATCAAATTTAGAGAAAACCAAAACAAACCAAACAAATTCATGTTTGACAAACAAACAAATTTTAATTTATGTGATGTCTAGATAAACAGAAATGCCTCTTGCATATATCTTTGTGGGTAGATGTAGCAGGCTAGAGTCGTCACTAAATTGTAATCACATTCTGCTCAGTAAATTTAGTTGTCACAAATCATAGCAAATGTAATTAAACACACCCTGGGCCCTCTCCATTCCATTATATCAAAGCTATAGCTACCTAGCCAGCTTTAATGCCGTACCTTCTCTACCCTCACACACAATGCCAGGAGGTCTTTGCTTGCTGATCTATGTAGGACAAGCAGTGGGGTGTCTAAAGTAATAAATGAACAAGATGAATGTGGGGGATATGTTCATTTGAAAGCTCTTGTCACTGACAGTTTGTCGTCTGGCTGCACAAAGGGTGTAGCCGTCCTGCCTGATTTACTTTAGATTCAAACCATGGCTAAATTGGAAATCGTGAATCACTCTGACACCATTGGCGCAAGATGGATTACTCCAGTTAAAGGCTGCCTTTTCTTTACTTTGGTTCTTTTTAAAGAAATCATACAAAAATTAAATTTTCCGACAGAAGGCTGACCCGGGCAACGAAAGGAATAACAAAGGGAGGCCAGCACTGAGGCACTATAAAGCTGTTTTTTATCAGCACTGTACTATACCAGCTACATCCAAAAGCTCTCAGCTCGCAGCACAATGAGCCTGGCTGAATGTTTGATCAACTGTCTCAGGTTTAACAAGCCTTGCCAAACTACACCTGCCTGGAGGAAAAAGAAATGCCTTCAAGCAGGGCAATGCCTCCCTCCAAGATGTTCAGGAAATAAGTGTTTGATGTTCACAATACCCAATCTGAACTAATCTCATCCAATCTCAGGCACTTCAATTCTGAGCAAAGTTCAAGATCTGCATTACTGAACAATAGCTCTCTGGGTGCCAATGATGCCTTCCAGTATAATCTAGCCACACATTGCAAAACAATACACTCAATCACAGCCCAGTGTAAGCTAAATTGAGCATTTACAGATTGAATTCAATAAAATACTAAATAACTGTCCTTCATGCCAAGTGTGATACAACAGATATTTCGTCACTTGGAAACTCTCCTACACATAAAGTCATGAATAACTCAGATGTACAAAGGTGTGAATTTATGTGTGTCTGCTCGCCTTAGTCTGAACTGTGTGTGTGGGTGTGTTTGTTTGTTTGTGTGTGTGTGTGTGTGTGTGTGTGTGTGTGTGTGTGTGTGTGTGTGTGTGTGTGTGTGTGTGTGTGTGTGTGCGCGCGCGCGCGCGGCACGCACGTGTGTGTGTGTTCACCCCAACTCATCGTTGCTGGCTTCAGCTCATTGCCCTGCAGTAATATCAGGCCTTACAGACACCTGGGACCAGTGGTGTGGGCCCTCAGAGGAGGTAACCGCCTGGCAACAGGGCCTGATTACTTTCTCCACCCTCCGGAACTCAACTCTGTATATGCCATTAACCAGCTGCACGCAGTGTGATCTCAACTCGACCGTGCCATTAACCCTGTACAAAAAGGGTTGTTTACAAATGCACAGACACACACAAGCACGCACACTCATACACAACAAACACACACACACACACACACACACACACACACACACACACACACACACACACACTAGACGAAACTTCACAGCTTAACCACCAGCCTACTAAACACAGCCATCTGCAGACCAACATCTTCCATAATCACTCCGGTGAGAGTTTTACAGTGGAAGAACCTGAAGCAAGGGTGACATCTAGTGGGTCAATTATTGAAATGAGCTGTTGCAAGGTGTGCAGTTATTTGCACACTAATACAATATAATAAACAGGGTAAAAAGGAGGAAGATGCCCCCTACTGAAAAAAAAGTAATATGATTTCAATATGTACTGTGCGATTTTAGAGTTTGAGAGGTAATGTGTTGGTATTAACCATTGTCTGTTGTTGAAATTTGCTTTATTCCCTCTTTTTTTGTGATCCCGCAGACTCCACTGTCATAGATGTATGTTCCATTGTTATACTGCTCATTTTAGCCTAACTTATTATATATATATATCTATCTGTAAAAATTCTGTTTATAGTAATAGCCATCTGACTATTATGCTCACATTCTGTCTATAGTAATAACCATCTGTATACATATTCATAGTACATATTCACCTGTAAACTCTGTTGTAGTAACAACCATCTGTATATTATGTTCATTGTACATATTTGTAAAAATTCTATTTATAGTAATATCCACCTGTATATTATATTCAGTAAATATCCAGCTGTAAATCTTGTTCACAATACTAGTCATCTATATATTATATTCATAGGACAAATCTTTTCGTAAAATTCTGTTTATGATAAGATTCATTTCTATATTTACTCAGTACTTATCCATGTCCTGCACTTATGGAACCATTGTATATCCAGCACTTCTTGCTATTGCACTTCTGGTTAGACCTAAACTGCATTTCGTT
>NC_045738.1:13480149-13496049 GCF_008692095.1 Etheostoma spectabile | reverse complement strand
TGTACCTGTGTAATGACAATAAAGTTGAATCTAATCTAATCAAAAAGTAATAATTAGAATAGCAAAATCAACCTTTTTCACCTAATATTTTAAAAGTGGAGTAATGAACACAATATTTCCCTCTGAAATGTAGTGTTGTTGATGTATAAAATAGCATATGATAATGCTCAAATGAAGTATGTTAAACATAATATAATAGTGTTATATTATTGTTTTGATATTAAGGTATTTGTTTGTGTCTTTGATTCAACTTTACACTTAAAAAAATCGGACTACATTAAAGGGGGGTAGTTTTGCCTAGAAACCACAAGGGGGCGTCTTGTCCTTGATATGATCGCTTTTTTAATAATGTAGAGGTACAAAAAGGAAATGCACTGATGTTCACACACAAAGAGCCAAAGGTATGTAAGGTTACTTCAAAAGAAATGACAGAGGCATTGTTCCAGTGTCAAGCTTTATGCTTTATTTAAAAAACACTGTCAGTAATATTTTTCCCCCAAACTAATCGATGTTTCCTCCTATGAATCTTCTCATTGGATCATCTACATGTTGTCACACACTCACTCACACACACACACACACACACACACACACACACACACACTAGAAACGAAACCCTTGTCTTATCTCTGATTTATGCAAATCTTTCAAGGCTCAGCATGCCTCCCCGAGTAGGAGGAAAAGGGAAGAAATCATTTTCTAAGAGGGAGGTACTAGGAAGTCAGTACTTTGTCAAAGTTACTCTACAACATTTACGGGAGTTTTAAGGTACTCCTGCTAACAAACGGGACACGAGCAGAAAGAGACGACCAGTGGAGGTAAATTGATTCGCCTCTGTGGTGAGATTTGTTTAAAGAGCCATAACCTGCCATCCTGTTAGCATGGGGAATGTCTCGTTGAACACTTGTCACCTGAGTAAGGTGTAGTATCACATTCGGTGTCTCTTCTAGCGTAGGACGACGTTTACTCATCTATAATATAGGCTTTGTCTACAATGTAAAATGACAGTGGCGCAGCGTTTCTTCCTGTTATGTTCAGCTGTCTTTATTCAACGCAAGCTGAGAGTGAAGCTGAGGAGACTTTACTGTAGGCTACTGTATACAAGGACTGCAGACTTATTATAGGCTACCTGCATGCTGTGTGGTTGGCTGTGACAAGTACAACCTTTTAGAATTTGTAGCTTCGTCTGATACACCAAATGATAATAGACCATAATAACATCAACAATGGCTAATGACAATACTGTTAATAGTATATTAAGATGGAATGGAAATTATTGGTAATTAGGCCTTTCGTTTATGAAAGTAACCTTAAAATGAAGGCAGTTCAAGTGTTGACTAACAAGCATTTTCATTGTTAATCTGACTGTTGTTTTCTTAATTGTTTGATTAATTTGGGTTTGTACACAAACAAAATGGGTTAGGGTTAGGGTTGTCTCAGTAAAACCCAAGGTGACATCATTACATGTATTTTGTTCACCCAATGGTCCAAACCCCAAAATATTAAATTTACTATAATGAAGTTTAAGACAAGTTAAAAAAGATTTCACATTTGAGCCACAGTGAGTGGCAATGTTGCATAAAAAACAACTGACTGTTTAGTCTCATAGAGATATCAGAGTTTACACAGATACCAAACATGCCAGGCGGAATTTTCGGGAAATGTGTATAAATTATACAAAAGGAATGTAGACTATTTTGATTTGATGGTTTAGTCACATGTCATCTTGGATTATTGTATTATGTGCAACATGGTGGCCCAATGGTTAGCACTGTGGCCTCACCGCAAGAAGGTAACAAGTTTGAACCCTGATTTCTGTGTGGAATTTGCATGTTCTCCCCTTGTGCGCGTTGGCTTTTACCCTGGGCTCTCCGGTTTTCCCCACCACTAAAAGCATGTTCCCCTCCCTCTCTGCCAAGCTGATGTGTGGTGAGCGTCTGGCGTTGTAAGGCTGCTTTGCATCACCCAGGTGGGTGCTACACATTGGAGGTGTTAGAGAGTAGTCCTCCCCCTTGAAGTGCTTTGAGTGTCTATGATAAAGCGCTATATAAATGTAATGAGTTAATATTGTTGAATAGTTAACTCACTGAACCAATTTCAGATATGTAGGGTCCTGTGGAATAAGATTATTTGTACTTGAAGGGAAACAAAATGTGAAGAGGATAAATTATGTCAAATAAACCTGTATTCCTAATTAAATGTACTTTTTTTCCTCAGTCAGTGGATGAATATCACCCTGAGGCTGTTTAACGTGTCTTCTATGCTGCTGAAAAGAGGCTTAGATGCTCCAGGATGGATCAGGCACTTCCCAGCCAGAGCTCAGCGTCGGACTTGCTCGATCCAGACAGCAAGGAGCTCCAGTTCAGAGTGGAGTCCTTCAGGAAACTGGGTTACTCCTCAGCAGAGGTAAAGGCTGCTCTGAGGAAGCTGGGCCTAAGCACAGACACCAACTCTGTGCTGGGAGAGCTGGTTCGCAGCAGGACTGTCACTGCACCCTACGTGTCCAATTCTGACAGTGACAGCCAAAAGGACTCGCTGCTGCCTACCAGTTGGACTCTTGGACCCTGCAGAATCATACCACAACTCGGGGATCAGAAGAATACAAACACAGAATTGAGGCCTATTGTTATTGACGGCAGCAATGTTTCCATGAGGTAATCTTGATAAGCTCCTTTCACTATTTTATGGGATCAAAGATCATTAACTTAATTTATAATTCACAGTTTTTATAACTATTTTTTGCTACTTTGAACTGCAGACAGTACGCAAAAAGTGACATAACAACCAAGAAAGGTGTTGTTTCCTTAAGAGTGTTAGACGCCTGTAATTTAACTTGTCAAAATGCCATCAATCATTGTCGTGTTGTCATTTAACTCTGGTCCTGAAACATCCATTGTCATGTCATTTTAAAAAGGGGGGCGTTCACCACCCTGCCTGTGCATGTTTAAGGCCACTGCTGCAATATGCAAATTTTAGGCACACACCTTACAATCTCAACCTTTCATATAGACATTGAGTGAAATACAGGAAGTTCACAGTGAGTAATATTCCGAGAGAATATTCAAAGGCGTGTGGTGTTTACACAGATCAACGGAATTTTTACCTCACCCTTTTATGTTGTTTATAGTCAAATTGTTGTACTAATCTTCTCTTCCATGTTTCTTACAGTCATGGCAACAAGGACGTGTTCTCATGTCAAGGCATCCAGCTTGCAGTGAATTTCTTCTTGGACAGAGGTCATAATGCCATTACTGTGTTTGTACCCACTTGGCGCAAAGAGCAGCCCAGACCTGATACCCCAATAACAGGTGAGGATACAAGAAATGCACACCCAAGCAGACAGATGGTGCTCATCTAGCACAGGAGTGCTAATAGTGTGTTAGTAGTGTCAGGCAGACTAACTAGCTTACCTTTTCAGTTAATAGCCACAGCACTGAACTTAATTTTTAACAGGGGGGACGGACCCAGTTCATTTTGTTCACTCATGACTGGCAAACCGACCCATGAATGACTCTTTTTGGTTCTGTATTTTTTGAGTATGAAAGAGTTTCTTTGGCTTTTACAATCTTTCAATATGCTTTTAACAAGAAAGTAACTAATGTGCAATACAGCTGAGCCGACAATGACACCATTGATGGGAGCTCCACTTAGGGCTACTGATTCGCTCAGTAGCAATGGTTCACTTTTAAAATGTGTTACATGTGATAGAGGTTTGTTCCTACATGGCCTGAACACCCCTTGGAGACAGTAAAAAATAAAGAATCAATGTCTCCGCAGCTTTCTAGCCATCAACACTTTATAAAAGCGGAAAATACCGAAATTGGGGGGCTAGACTGGAAGCCAGTATGCATACCTTAAATTAAATGATTATTTGTGGCTCTTCTTATGTTAAATAAAGTTATTGCTGACAAATATGTTCATAGGCATGCAAGTCACTCCCATTGACTCCCGGCCAACTGATCCCACCCAAGAAATAGTCCAACACATTAACTTGATGTAACTTAATTGTCGCTTTAAAAATAAATAAACAGACAAGATATAATAGTTGATATAGATACTAATTCATAAGCAAACTTTAGAGGTGTCCTACTTTGTTTAACTAGCCAGGAATCAGTGGTTATTTTGCTTTTTCCCTGAAGACATATTTTCTTTTATAGAACCTTTCTTTTTACAAGAAATATGAGTATGACTACTACTTAACTATATTGCTGTATCTGTGATTCAGTCCCACAGTAGCTATGATCTACTATTACAATGCGGTCTGAGGCAGAACTACTGTACTCATGCCAAAGCCATGGGGCAACACAGTTAAGATTGCGTAACAGAGATTTACCCAATTGGCTACCAAGTTATGCTTCCATATGAAGCTGACACAACAGCCAGAGCTATACATTTCAGACAGCTGAATCACTAACGTCTCTGGGTGTACCTGAACAATCCAGATTACAGTACTATCATATCTACATAACTCAATCTCTTTGAGTGGGGAAGCTGTCTTTTATTTAGTCTAAATGCAACATGATTTAAAGATATGCATGCTTATCTTATGTATGGTATCTTCAACAGCAACAAAGGGTTGACCGTCCTTTTAAAACTGATGCATCATCACCTTGCAGCTCTCATGATTTATTAGAAACTGTGCACCCTGGGTGAAGCAATACAAAGGTTATATTTTTAATCCGCTAACAAGGAAGTAAAAGTCAGCTCACAGTCATTCCTGGAAAAGCCCCATCAGGAAGTACAGCTGTGTTTTCCTTCCACACCTAGTCTACTTGCATAGTTAACTGTTGACAGTCATCTACAGCAAGCGGTTATGTGAAGAAAGTCACTTAGTTAGACAAGTGCTTTTAAGTGTTTGTGGTTTTTGTCTTTAAGACTGTAGCTCAGTCTAACTTTTATGTAACCTGGCCTCTTGTGTAATAAGCACCTACAATGTGTGTATTATGTTTTTATTCAGTCATTTTGCAAGGAGAGTAATATGATTTAATGTACATATCAGATTCTTATACAGGTGATGACAGATGTCTTTTGTTTTCTATTTGATTGGTGGTGCTTAGTGGTGTTTTGTTTCCCCGACCTGCGGCTGAGGATCATGACAAATGTGTGTTACATCACAAAGCTATTCTTATTATAAACAAAATTCAATGAAACCTGTAATGTGAGTACCTCTCTCCACAGCCATCTGACTCATGGTTGTTTGCACTTTTAGATCAACACATCTTGATAGAGCTTGAAAAACGAAAAATAGTGGTCTTCACTCCATCGCGCCGTGTTGGTGGTAAGCGAGTGGTTTGCTATGATGACCGCTTCATCGTCAAGTTGGCGTATGAGTCGGATGGAGTGATTGTATCCAATGACACCTACCGTGACCTCCAAGCAGAAAGACCTGAGTGGAAGAAATGCATTGAGGAGAGGCTCCTCATGTTCTCCTTTGTAAATGACAAGTAAGCAATTAGCCTGTTTTTCTAACTGAGCATGTGAGGTTTGACATTTTAATGATGTTTAAAGTTGTTCCAAAGGGAATATTTTCTCTTAAGGGCGTAATTAGTTAAACATAACTATTCAGCACCCAGCGGATTTGTCACAAGTGAATAAAGAAATCAGTTATTTTTGTTTGTTTTTGTCTAGGTTCATGCCCCCAGATGACCCTCTGGGTCGCCATGGCCCCAGTCTTGACAACTTCCTTCGGAAAAAACCTCTGCCTACAGAGCAAAAGAGACAGCTCTGTCCATATGGTAAGATATGATAAACACAGAGTTCCATTCCTTTAGAGTTTTTGGACAAGGAACTAAGCTAGTTCCCAAATGAGATGACTTATACGTTTTGTGTGTGTGTGTCACCATTTTTGTATCCTCAGACAAAAAGTGCACTTACGGCCTCAAATGTAAATTCTACCATCCTGAGCGGTCAAACCAGTCCTACCTGTCCTTGGCTGATGAATTGAGAGAGAAAGCCCAGATTTCTACTGTAAAAGAAGAGAAAAATGCCAGATTATCACCCAGACAGTTTCAGTCTGATCCTGCGCCTGCTCATAATGCCTTTCCCCATCCTCAAGACTCTAACACAGAGCACATTAGAGACCAGCAAAGTTCTTCCTATTCCGGTGAGGTTTGTGAAAATACACTGCTGTACTGGAAGGATCCTCGACAAAGTCCAAAACAGATGCCCTGTCCTTTAACAGGGGGCCAGTGTCAAAAAGAGCCTGTGCCCAGTCATTACTATGCCAACATCTCTCACGAGTACCTGGATTCTGGCCTTGGCTCTTATGAGAGTCAGTTTTCTGACTTTTCGCATTACCTCAACAACTCCCACAGGCTCAGGCCCCAGCAGCAAGGTGCCCTCCCTGGACCCAGACTTGCCCCAGTGCATTTAGAGAAAAAAAACACCAGCCAGTCGTGCAGGTGCTGTTCCCATGTAGTGCCCTCAAGTGCCCTGCAGCATAATGTAAACCCTAACTCCAAGGGTCAACCCAAATATGACACCTGCCCTCCTCACATGTTCCCGCCTGGTGTGCCACACCAAAACAGCCTCCCCAGCCATCTCCATTACAGTGGACCGCCAAATCAGCAAAAATACTGGTCAGATCCCTTTCAGGGGCTGCCCCGAGCCCCAACATCTTATAGCGTCCCCTCTTCGGTCCATTCCTCACACTCCCACAACTGCTCTTACAAAGGCAATCAATACCACTCCTGGGGCCAACCACAGTCCTCCTGTGCTGTGTTTGACCCACAAAGGTTGGAACTCCGCAAGAATCTGCAAGCCATCTTTAACCCTCATCAAGTGGATACAGTCATGGAAATGTTTCCACATGTGATGAATGCGGAGAAACTGGCTGCAGAGATCCTCAACCTAAAGGCTCAGGGAGGGATATTCCGATAGTTCCTCTGATGATTTTCTTCCCTTGCATCCTCTTCTGTCAGAACTAACATAATACTCATGTTGACTCTCTATCATAGCAAATGAGGAATCTTCTGAGAAGCTTTTAGAGTGACTATGGTTGAGTGATTGGAAAGCTAATTGAAAATATTTTTTATTTTATGTAATGTGCCTTTAAAGAAGTGCAGTTTGCCTTTCTATGTATGAAAAGTTAAGACAATCTGTTTTATGCATTTGTATGACATTGTAGTCAAATGTTACCTTGCCATCCAGTGTTTTGGATGAAAAGTGCCTCTAGACCAAAAGTAGTTATGTCTGAGTTTCTAGAGTTTTGACTGTTGATGCATATTGTGTCAAATGTGATATATTTTATTCTTTTCCCCAAAATTAAGTTCTCATGCAATAACGAATCATGCTATATATAGTATAAATTACTAGCTCTTTTTTTACTTTCACTGTAGTTCTCAAACCAGCTTGCAATATTATCTCTGTAAGGTGTAGTATATTTCAATATGCTGTGGCTGCCCAATGCATTCAATTATCTCAATCCAGTCAAGGATCCAGGCTCCCAAATTGTATTTACAATAAATCCTGACCTAACAAGGAATTTGAGAAGACTTTGACACTAGTGATTGCTCCTGTGTCATAACCCTTTTCCTGTAAATTGGCATGAGTTTCATAAACTATTCAAAGTAAAAGTGTTGGTGTAATACGACACATGTATTAGGGTCACTGTGAGATTGAAACATGACAATACAAATGTGAAATTTGGTTCTCATGCAGATTATATCATTTTAGAAAAATCACTTTATATACTGAAGATACATTCATAGTAAGCATGTCAAGGAAAAACCATATCATTAAAACTTGTCATGTCATGTGTCAGGTATGATGTGTGTCTTACATATCTTAAATATGTATCCAAAGTTTATCAGGAACTTAGTATGAGCACTCACTTATGCTTACATCATAACTTATTGCCCAAGACTCCTACCAAACTCCCTCACTAAATTTCACAAGTAAATTTTCTACGCACACACAATTTTCTACACAACCGTTTTCCTGGAATAATCAGGGAAAGCCCAACAGTTTAACAAACTAAGAAATGTTGAACTCTGCATCTCATTTTGCAAGCTTAAAACTCATTTGGTTTTTCCACTGTCTTGGGGGAAAAGGTCAAGTGCAATTTTGTGTGCGTGTGTGCGTGCGCGCTCAAGTGACAGACTTTATGCAATTGAACATAGTTTAGCTATTCTGGAGTTATTGTTGAATGACACAGTTTGGCTCTACAACTATTTGATGGATTGCCATGACTTTTTGTACAGACATTCATGGTGCCCATCGGATGGATCCTTATAACTTTGGTGATCCCTTGACTTTTACTCTAGATACCACCATCAAGATGGATTTCTCTGAATTTTGATAAACACATTTGGTCCCTAGAAAGGAAACTGAAATCACGTCGATCCTGACTACTTTTAAATACCTGCAAAACTAATGACGTTAGTCTCTGTTGTACTTTGGTTTCAGTGCTAATTTGTGAATGAAAGCATGCACGCTAAACTAACACGGTAAACATGGTAAGCATTATACTTACCAAACATTAACATGCTATTGTCATTGTGAGCATGTCTAAGCATTAAGCTTAGGGCAAGAAAAACAGCTTTTTAGAGCTGTCGTCATTGTTTTTAGGCCAGAGTCAGCATTTCTCAGTAAACACACTATTGCTTGTTTTGTCTAGTTCACCAACCAACTCAGCAATAAAACAGCAATTACTTTCTGCAACTCCAACATTGATGTCCGCCCAAGCACACATAACGTAACTGTTTGTCGAAATTAATATTTTTATTGTTATTAAAGTATATACTTTAATACAAAGATTTATGGCATTGTGATAAGTTATCAAATCCATGGATGTAACTACTGTTCTACATTATGTTGGCCCTCCTTTAATGCATCCAGATGGTCAGCTCTACAACAGCAGTCTGTACTTCTGTCACTCCCAGGCCACCAGTAGTTTGTGGAATGGTACAAAGGCACCATAGCCAGGCTTGCTGCAAAAGACAGAAACAAAAAAAACTAAATATTAATGATAGCTTGTTTAATTTAATTGGCTCAAGTACAAGTAAAGAAAAATCATAGGAATGTTTTAAGATGTTTATTTAGTTAGTAGGAGAAAATTGTCCCTGTGCTTATTGTATTTCACAACTGGCTTTCTTAAGAAAAGACTACATTTGAGCCCTGTTCCCAACAAGGAGTCAAATTTGTCCTTCCTGCAGGCAAATAGGTCATCTCACATTCTGAGTTCATGCCCAACCTCTTAAATGCTGCAGTCTGCAAACCACAGCCTGAGATTTGCATATCCAGCTCAGCCAATTAAGTGCAATGAATTTGCTAAACTGTGTCTGGAGACAATGTTTGGCTCAATACCTAAGGACCGCAGTATGATGCTTTCATTCATAGAGATACTTTAATGTGATTTTATGTATTTAACCAAGGCTTTGGGAACCATAGTTTAATAACAGATATTCCTTTACAAGTTAATATAAATAGGCTGTGTACATCTCCAATGTGACATCTGATTGGAACCAATAAATCCCAGTGCAGCACTGAATGTCAGGTTACACATCCTGAGATACATTAAGAAGCTACATGTTGCTTGCATATACAAAGTAAGAAAATGGGATCAGTTTTACCATTCAAAGTAGCTGAGTCCCCTGTGACTGCCATCATGCAATCCATGATCAGGTGTCTGCAGCTCTACCCCAAGGTGGAGATCTGCCTCCCCCTGCAGGTGGCCTAGGAAACGAATTGTTCCTGTGCTGATCCGTCCAGATGGTAGCATGATCCTGACCCGGTGACCCAGCTCCAGGTCCATGGGGGAGTGGGGTACAAAAGCCCGATGAGGCCCTGTAGAGGTCCTCCATGACCTTACACTGGAAGACGAGAGGGTTGAGTCAGTAAAAAAAAGATAGAGATCAATGACAGCTTTAGAAACAGTGATATTACATATGTGATTGGTATCTTTTCTTTAGAAAAATACTTAACCTATGAAGTGAAATACAATAAAAAAAGAGTAACTTTTACAAAATCTGTTAACCATGAGGTGTAGTTTGAAATTTTGGGAAATCAAACTTACTTGCTTTCTGGCAGAGAGTTACATCAGAAGATCGATACCACTTTTTTACCTGGTGGCTGAAGATGAGGAAGAGGAAGGTCTCAAGCTCAGTGCTGATGATGATGATGTGGATAACTCGCTGCCAGACAAACTGCTTGTATAAATGTCGCTCCTTGAAGAAGCATCAAACTCTCTGTGTTGGTGCATCATTCTTGGGAGACCGCCTGTTCATTAGAGAACATCCTTTGACATCATGATTGAATTCAAAAGCATGCATATTTCAAGCAGCTGAATGAACTCAGTGTGTATGACTGCAATTTACTTGAACACTCCTCCAGCGCTTCTCCATTGTTCACTCCTGACTGCTCACCACAATCGCCCACTTTCACCAACACTTCAACCTGAGAGGCCAGCAAAGGAAAAGGAGACAAGTTATCATTACTTAAGTCCAGTTGTGGAACGTTACAAAGTACATTTACTTAAGTTTTTTACTAGTAAAGTACAAGTACCATAACATCTTTCTTAACTTGAACGTTTCCATCGTATGCTAATTTATACCTGAACTTTGCTATCATCTTATTTTAGAGCTATAGTTACTAGATACTTTTAAAATCCCAAAAAACTTTATCTACAACATGTCAGTTATAAAATATTATTCATTGTTACAGATTAAACTACCAATAGTATGTAGTTAAAAGAGTTTCGCCAAAACCAAATGCAACATTAACATAGCACTTGCATATTATTACATCAATAATAATCCATGAATCCAATAATATAATATTATGACACTATAACATTGACAATAGCACTCTGCATTATGAATACTTTTACTTTTGATTTTTTAAGGACATTTTTGTTACTAATCGGCTACTTTTGTACTTTTAGGTACTTTCCTCTTAAGTGAACATTTAGAAGCATGACTTTTAATCTAGAGTATTTTGATAATGTGGTATTGCTACTTTTACTTAAAGCTGTGGTAGGCACAATATTTTTGGCATTGTTGGCTAGAAATGCCACAATAATCTTTCAACATGTTGTAATTCAAGTGGTCTGAGAGAAAACTAGACTTCTGCACCTCATCTTGGCTCTGTATTCAGGCTTTAGATAATCTAGCCGTGACAGAAGACTTTGGTCAATCACAGTTAATGTCAGAGAGAGAGAGCGACCTATTGGCTTTTCTGAGCATGCATTGCCCTTTCAGCAAAAAGGGGAGAGGGATAGCTGCAGGAACAGGTCTCACTCTACTTAAAAATGCTAATGTTTTTTTGCATTCTATCCAATTCAGAATTAAGTAAATTATTTGAATACTGAAGTCATAGATATAACTTCAAACACACACACACACACGTTCACAAGCAAACCTGGTTACGTAGCTCTTCCTGTTCTCTTCGCAGCTCCACAAACCTCCTTTCACATGATACTTTATCACAGGCGACCTTGGTCTTGAGTGACAGTATCTCTTTCTCGGTTTTGGTTAGTCTTTTATCAAGAGAAGTTGCACGGTCAGGGCTGCCTGGTATGGCTGCGATCGCTTTACTTTCAGAACCTGACAAATAAAGTCAAATGAGGTCATTACATCATATCTACCACACATGTTGAGGAGATGTAAAGTAGGTTTACAGTAGGATGCAAATAGACCTTTGGCTTCTATATACAGCTTGTTGTTGGTCTACAGTGAACCCTTATAGACTCAATAGTCAGATTTTATTCTATCATAACAATTCATTTCAGGGATACTGGAAGATCATCTTTTATAATCTTTTCCAAAACACAAAAAGGATCAATGCACATTTAAGCTTGTGGCCCTTTGAGGAGATTCTTACCCACAAGCTGTTTAAGCTGTCGGCGTGTATCCTCTGTTATTTGCCGTTTCCTTGGCAAGAATTTGATTGCATTGTATGGGCATATCTGAAATGCAAATAAACATGGTTTATATTTACTATACATGAACCTATCAAAACATGTTTTTGATGACATATCCAAATTTCAATACAAATGACACATTTTAGAGAGCATATACTCACCCAAAGGAACCGGCAGGTGCACAGTATCCCCTTGAATGTCCATGTAAACACAGTCCACAGGCTATATGCTGTCATGTTAAAGCATGTTCACCTCACATTGTGGTAGTGTGACTGGGGAAAGAATTACCACTAATGTGATTTATCTGTTACAGTTCATATGGTGGTGAAGTAATTCAGATGAAATGTTAATGATCTCAACATTATGTGTGCATTGATGACCATAGTTTAACTGAACTGTGGTCTAATGAGTCCAAAGGATCAGGTGTAGGCTGCTAAAGAAAGTAGGCTATGCCATCTTGGATGCTGCCATGCTATGACTTACACAAACAACTACACATAACAACATGGATGGAATCTATACTAGTGGAAAATGTACAGATAGAGCTGGACACTGACCTTTGCCAGAAGCTCAACTGTAGTTTGGGAGGAAAGGATCCCATGTGGGGGTTATAAGGAATTGGTAGCTCCCATTTCTGCTCAATAGGTCTCTGTCCTAGTCCATGATGAATGCTAATATGGCACACAGAGCTCACAGACCTGTTGCAATGCACCAAGTCCGTGTGAACAGTGCTCCTGAAGACTGCTGGGTAGGTAAATCTGTCTAATCCTCTTAGCCATGCAGTTACACAGTCCAGTTGCATCCAGGCTGCTTAATTTGGGCTACTGAGTCTTAACTATAAACAATGTGAATAAGCCTCCACATGTAGTGCAACTCTTAGCGCTGTTTGAGGGAGGAGGATTCGGTGTCAACAACCATCTGTTCTGTCTCTCTTTTTACTCAGTCGTAAGAGCCAAATAGATATAAACAAATGTCCTTTTTAATATGCAGCATACTTCATATACATTTCCATAGTGTGACAGCATCACATACATTTTTTTCCATTTGCTTGTTGCACCTCTTCATTAGTGTTTTTGACACTGAGTACAAAAGTCAACCCCAAAGGACTTTAGACTTTAGACTTTCTCGATGGCCATTCATGAAGGTCCGTGGACATAGTTAAACGTAGAAGAACTAAAGATAACAGCTGTGAAGTAAGATGACAGCGACACTTGCTGTCCAGTTATGGGCAGATGAAATACAATAAAACAGATGATGACTGAATAAATTAACAATTGTGTAAACTAGGACTTTGTGGTCAATGTTCAAGGAAGCCATTATTATTTTTAAGAGATCCTTTCAAATGCACTACTACGATTCATTCTATAGTCTAATTTAACTAATCTGTTGTACTCATTGTAAAAGCTCAGACAAACTAATATATATTAAATATGTAATATAATATTCTACATGTCTTGTGTAGGCCTATCTGTTATGGATGTGTGTGTTTCAGTTTCCTGTTTTATTTTTTAGTCTTTGTTTTCTCCCTTGTCATGTCTTATTTAACTTCCTGCCTTGTGTTTTCCCACCTTTGTGATGGTCTGCCCAACCCTGATGTGTTTCACCTGTTCCTGAGCCCTTATGTCACCTGTCCCTTGTTCACCTCATTATCTGTTGTATTTACTCTTTGTGTTGTCTTTGTCTAGTGTCAGATCATTGTTTGTGTTTTGGATTGTGTGTGTGTGTGTAGTCTAGCCTTTTTGTCTCGGTGTTCCTGTGATTCCTGTTTTTGATTTCCATTACATTTTGTACTACTTTGCCTACTGCATTCAGGACTCCTTTTGTTTGCGTGGATTTCATGGTATTAAATCCACAAGCTCACCACTGCCTACTGTCTCTGCATTTGGGTCCGACATTCTCTTATTCCGCTAACACTTTAATTTCATTCAAATGTCCATTTTGTCGGATTAGTTTTTTTATGACTAAACCGTGGAAAGCAGTGCAAGCCTGACAGAGCATCTCTAGGGGAGAAGTGTCTGCTGATGTCTGTGGATTGTAGACTTCAACAAGGCATGCACTACAAAGGATTTTCCAGCCAAATATTACAAAGGCCTATTTATCTAATTCTCTATTACTGCATGCATTAGAGACGTACTGAAGTTTGTTCTGTGTTCATTGGATGTGGATGTTAACACTCAAATTAGAGCTAAATGTTGGAAGTTTAACTTGTACTAGTCTATATTCTTGACGTTCCACTTCCAGGATTACTCCGTTGCCGCTGGACAATCCGCCTGATTTCATTTCTTTAGGCAGGATATCCGTTGCCTTTGGCCTTCTTTGTGTTGACATTTTAAACTCTGGTCGATTTATGAGGACTGTGGTTAACCTTTTCCAGATCTCTGCAGGATAAATCCAGTCACTTGCTAGACTATCTGTCCAATCTGTTTTCTGTTGCACAACTAAAACAACTTTTAAACTTGCATATGTTCCACCAAGACAAGTTCCCTCAGAGCCTATTTTGCAGTGGCACCGCTGCTTTTTTTCCCAGTGCTTAGCACTTAACAAAGCCCAAGACAATTGTGATTGGTTTAATGAAATGCTAATAAACCAGAGCGCGTTTTCCCCCCCATCCTCGAATGCTATGTGGAGTAGCCAGACTAACCTTGTACTAACTGTCTCATTTCTTTTCCAATGAGCATGAACCCAAAGAAATGGGTCAGTGACCTACGTAAGGTTTGCACACTAACGGGTTGCTGTTGCCTAATATTGTTTAATTTTGATTTGCATGGTGAACACTGTGCCCTTTTCCAGATTTCCAGACTATGCAAATCTTTTGTTCACATTCGTATACAGTATTCCTCATCATGTGGATTTTGACACCATTTATTTCCTAAAAGAAAATGTTGGAGAGCTCTGAGGAACTGAAACAATGACATTGGGTTCAAAATGATTTTGCTATACACTTTGATATTGCACAGAAGGTCTATAATCATAAGGTCATTGCCTAAAATGTGACAAGTGAGATGCTTGTTTTGTGTTTCACTACACAAACTTATCTATTTTCACATAATAAATAGCAGAGTGTTTATGATTTTTCTGTGTGCATGCTGGTCAGAAACAGGATTCTTTAAAGAGATGTTTGTTCAGCCTAAACCACCACATCCTAGTCACTGTCAGGAAATCAAGTGTGAAAAGGGGCAGCATTTCTTCCTGGTTGATTGTCCTAATAATTATATAGTACAAGAGGCTTTGGTTTCAAAGTAAAGCTGGGCTTTCAAGTGAAATGTGAGTCTGCATACTGGTTAATTGTTGTGTGTGAAGGCGTATAAATTTGTATAATAGGTGTATAAATTCATCACTTACATGGTCAGCTTCTGTTCAGGTGTGCTGCATCTGTTGTCTGCATTCAGAGAGACAGAAAAACACACTTTCACCTCAGGTTGTGTCCTCATCAATCATTCACACACATGCAAACAACTTAACACCAGTAATACATTCCCGGCTTTGCAGCTTTGCAAAAAAACAAAATATCTGTTATCTTTCCTCACATTCATTCATTTGACAATGAGCTTGCATGCCAATCAGACAATAATGTCTTTGTTAAGGACAGTTTTGGAATTTTGCACATGGTGATAAGGAAATACTGTATACAAACGTAGATGTACTGGTGAAAACAATTCACCTTATTTTGGCATTCACAAAGATGCTGGGCAGTTTGCTATCAGAGTGTAGTATGCAGTTCTGTGATGTCTGAAGAAGATGATCCAATTTGGCAGATTTGTCCTTTCTGCCATAGTAGTCCTGAAAAAAATTCCATGTTGATCACTGCATGCATGTGAACGTGTTATAAGTATATGTGAGATAAAACTGTATGGGTGTGCATGTATGTTGTTTGTATCTGTGATTCCACGGCGCCTTTTAACGGCGCTTTGACATTGATCGACGTAAAAAACGGCATTCTGACCGTTTAAAACGCGATGCGGAAGTGACGAAATGTGACCCTTCTGGCATTCCAGATAATGCTGCTCTTTTTTGATCAATAGAATGTAGAAAACATTACA
>NC_045738.1:13475154-13480139 GCF_008692095.1 Etheostoma spectabile | reverse complement strand
TCACAATGTTTTGTATCCATAACATTATTGTGTTATTGTCCAATTTAGCAGTAAAAGCAGTAGCCTATGTAAGTCAATCCTACCTTTTTCAACTTGGGAGCGAAACGTGCTCCATGGGGAAAATAAGTTACCACAAGCCCTGTTAATGCTAATTAAACAACTGAACTTTGCCCATGTCCCAGATGTGAAAAGCGCATTTACTGGACAACTGAATATAATACTATTCCATAATATTTTGCATTTTGAATTGTAACCAGCCACCAGAATTTTGTGATTTCCTTGTCATAAATATTGTCTAAAAAGGTATCAGAATGCAGGAATTGAAGTATTTTACCCTTCAAATTTCCTGGGGGATGACCCCAGAACCCCCCTGCTTTGTGTTCCCCCAAAGGCCACATCTGAGCAAGGAAAAACCTTGAAGAATAATCACAGACAGCCATACAAACATATTTGAATTGCAGTTAGAGAGTTAAAACAGATTTAAAAAATATGGAGAACCAGACAGAATGTACAGTGTCAACAGAGAGAAACACAGACAAATGAACAGACTGACAGTGACAACAAAGAACAACTGTAGAGAATGACAGTAACAGCATACAAACGGCACAAAGCAGCAGCCATTTTTAACCTCACTAGCAACAGCAATGATGCCCATGATACAGATCCAGTCAGTCTTTACTTTGTTTTTATTATAAGTGTATCCTAATAAGTGAACAGCTCATATTCTGCCTTTAGAGAACTCAATACATTAGCATATGACTCGACAAATACAAGTATTTTTACTACAATTACTACCATTTTTTTACCGCCAACAGAATTTCCTCTTAAACTCCTGTGTATCTTTAGTAGCAACACCTTTAATAAGCTGACAACAGCAGACAACATTTCATGTGTTTCATTTCAGCTGCGATGAAAAAAGGAAGGACTTCTGTAATCTGAAATGTGCAAGTGCCTTTTGTGTCGTGCCCAAGAATTCTACGTTCTTTAGGCCACAAAGAGGCAATTGTAGTCCGTGGGGGCTTTATGGCAGGCAGAAAGAGGGGGTCTGATTTCACATTGTGTTGAGCAGAAACCAGGAGGGTCCCTATACAATTGCCCCACATGGCACTGAAATCTCACCTGCACACTATAGACTCACAAGAAATTAAACCACAGTTATTGTAGTAAATCGTTTAATGTTACGTATCTTCATTAAAGCACCCTAACAATGGGGTGTATCGTAATGTAATATCTTCTTGTTAAAGTGACACAGAGTAAAGTGGTATTAAAACATATTTAGTAGTTGAAGGTAGTGATTGAATGTATTTATTTACCTGTTGTATGTATTTTAAGAATGTATTTGGACCTCTCTTGGGTTGACCAGAATCCAGGTCCACATTCAAACTCATACCCAGTCATAATGGGATAGGTTTCTGTGCGCATGCAGTTTTGACATACTTCTGTAGTTGAACCTGCCCATTTAGAAAATAACAAAATTACATTTTCCTCAAAACCATTACCACATCGATTCTGGGGCAGTTGAGACCCACCCAGCCACCCCAGGCCATTAGTCTTCTCCTCCCAAACTAGTATAGCTGTGCAGGTAAGAGTTTCCACTTATTACGTTGCTCTTTCAGTGTTGGCAGGAAGCAGAAGAGGGGAGGTAACAGAGAGCAGCAGAGAAAGGGAACGCCAGAGAGAGAAAGAGAGAGAGAAAGAGAGAGAGAGAGAGAGAGAGAGAGGGAGAGAAAGAGATAGCTCATTCACTTCAACCACAGCTGACAAAAAAACACTACAAAATCCATCGCAGGTGAGTGGACTTGAATAAAAACATTGCTTGTTTTGAAAATGTATTTTGTGATCATGATTTAAATTCAGCCAAATAGAGCTTTGATGTTTGTCCACAGGGAATCACAGAGTGATGCAGGTCAACAACAGGGATTTTATTGTAGCCAGTGAATGATACAGCAGGGGAATTTTGTGGTAGTTGTTATATTTTGACGTTTCTGTTACAAATGTTATTTTACATATGCATTATCAATATAACATCAATTAGTAGAAGAAGTAAATCGCTAACAACATACATTTTGATTAATATGAGGGAACTGTCTAAATTATTGGTCCAATTGAATTTATTTGTTAGTGTCAAAATCAATTCAAGGAGTCATGTATCTGAAAATTATTCACAAAACATTGTCAGGTTTTCTGTTTGTAGCATCTTCTCCTTTAGAAAGATAGACACCATTTATTAATGTTAAATTCATGAATAGTCTGTTATAAATATTCACAGCATGTGATACCGGGTTCCTTTTGTTTTCATTTAACTAGTCCAACAATTGACTTGATTCACCAGTACAACACAATAAAAATGTACATAGTGACTTTATGTAATAAGACTAACAGAAAGGTGTTTACAGCATGATAATTTAGCACCTTCGTGATGCACTGTACATCAATTTGAATAACTTTTAAGAAATGTAATCCTCAGTTTCCCATTCAAACTTGGCATTTTTACCTGAAAGCCAAAATGGCCACTGTTGTCACTCAGTTTCCAGGGTGTAGAGCCCATAGGAGGCCAAGCTGGGATCTAGGGGGATAGGGGAAAAACAAGCTGTGCTGCTTAGTGGTTCTCCCGAGGGGACTGATCAAGGAACAAACACATTTTAATTGCGTTTGCGGATAAACCGCTGCAAACAGAGACACTTAGGATGTACTTGTGTGTCACTTGTGTTGTTTTTTTTAGCAGAAATTACCTCATGAGGGGGTGACCATGGATGGAAATTGCTTATCATACTTATGCTTAAAACGTTATGGCCAAATTATTGTGACTCAATCAAAACATTCATTTATATATATATATATATGTAATCTCATGATCAGAGTTATGACATATGTAAATAACACCAATGATAAGATCAGTTTTACCGAAACAATTCAGGATGGTAAACAAAGGAGACCACAGATGACTGGAGCTCTCACAGATCAAAGGAACTGCCTAGGTGGATTACAGTGAATGAGCATGGCTATTATTCAGTGGCCTATTAGCAAGGGTAAACAGTTTGAAATGTGCCCACAGTACCATCCATCATAAAGATCTTTTGTCACCACACATGTAAAGTTTGTTATTGCTCAGTTTATTCTGCAAGCAGAGATGTGGCATAGCATCCGTGTAAACCGTTGTGGTCTATAGTCACAGAACATCCATCAGCTGTTTAATTCATGTTGATTGTCTGATTTACCATTCCCTTTATCCGGATTTTGACAGATCGGCTTCATTACAGACTGGACAAAAAGTCTTTCTCCTTTTCTGCCAATGTGATAATGGCCTCCACTACTTTTTTAAGAGATACAGGTAGGAGTGTGTTTGCTTATTTAAAATCACTGTCAGCAGTCACGTTCATGAAAATAGTAGAATCTGTGAATCATTCTACCAAAAGTGGCTGTAAAGTCAAGCTCAAACTCAGAAATTGGCCAATCTGTACAGCATATGATATGACACCCTCTATCCTTAGATTCTAGATTCAGATAAGGATAAGAAGTAGATAAGACATTTCCTAAAAAAGAAATCAATTTAACAAGGTAAAAAGGAAGGTATTGGATTTAGCTGCCCTCTTTTGCAGAGTGACTTGCCAGTGCTGCAGTGCAGCTCTGTCTTCGACAAGCCATGTGGCTGTTGTGTGGTTGATACTTGGAATTCTCTTTTCAAGGCATATTCATTTTTTGTAAGATTAATTTTAGGCATTGTAAGCCTTTATCATATAGGACAGCAGGAGATGTGATAGGGGAGAGAGAGGGGAATGACAAGGGCCACAGGTCAGAGTTGAACCTGCAGCCGTTGAGACCAGGACTTAGCCTTTGTGTATGGGCTGCATGCTCAACTAGATGAGCTATCCAGGCACCCCAAGCATAGTAATTTAATAAACTGTCAAATGTATACGTTGTGCCATGTAGGCTGCCTAATACTTTGTATACTGGATTATGAAAACCTGTAAATAACACCCATAGTACACCCAAAACAGGTGTTTGTCAAAAAATAAATGCAGGTTGAACCATTGATACTCTGGGACTCCACTGGCACTGTCCCAAAAGCAAATATATCATACTGTAGCCAATCCCATGAATAGATGACACATGTATGTTGGCATAGTTCCTGTGCACCAAAGCTGTACGTGTGTATGCTCTTACCTCTGATGCTTGAAAAAAATTGTTTTATTTTTTATATTTAATTTAATTTTTACCATGGTACACTGTGACCACTCTATGGACGCCTACTGCCTAAGTGGTGCTTTAAGTTCAATACTAACATCAGAAGGCCAAAACAATGTTATCATGTTAATGTTTAACAGGTATAACATTAACCTTGTTCACTGACTTAGTTTAGCTTGTAACATTTGCTAATTACCGTTCAGGTCAAGGTACAAATGAGGCCAATGGGAATGTCATTAGTTTTCCAGGTATTTAGTTAAAAAACAAAGTTTCCGGGCACCTGGGTGGCTCACCTGGCAGAGCACGCGCCCATATATAGAGGTTTACGCCTCGATGCAGCGGCCGTTTGTTGCATGTCATTCCCCCTTTCTGATAAAGGCCTTAAATTGCCAAAAAATAATCTTTAAAAAAAAAAAAAATGTTTCCCAAGCCGCGTTCTCACTGACTTACTAACTAACCCTCCCCGTTAAATGAAGGGATTTCCAAAGTTGTTAGACTTCATCTTAAGGAGGACATAAATATCTGCACAACATTTCACTGGGAACCCATCCAATAGTAAAAAAAAAATAGTCTAAGAATTTCACCAAATCCTCAAATCAACCTCATGGATGTGTTTGGAGCAGACCGCGAAAAGGCCACCTGGCAAAATGTGTTGGTTTCACAGTGTATAAGTACAATAGTACATCTTTTTCCCTGCATTAAATTTATTTAGCTGCCCGTTTGAAGTAAGTGCAGTTGTATCAGAAATTCACTCTGGTGCTTGATGCAAAGATAACTATATATATATATATATATATATA
>NC_045738.1:13473481-13475144 GCF_008692095.1 Etheostoma spectabile | reverse complement strand
TATATATATATATATATATATATAATACATCATCTGAAAACCTTCAATGTCTGTACAATTCATGGCTATTCATTCAATTGTTGTGTGGATATTTATGTCAAGACCATAGTGGCAAACTAACAAGCTGCTATTATGGCTAAAGTTTTTTAATATTAGCCTTCAAGTTCACTCTAAAGCAACACATTGGCATTTGTTGTGCCAACCCAAGTAGATGTTGAGTTATTCCATTGGATAAGTGAAAACCTTGACAAATGATCGCCAAACTATTTGGATTAATCCTTTGGGCTCCATGAACATCTGGATCACGTTTCATGGCAATCTATTCAGCCATTTCGAGATATTCAACAGCAACACAAATATCAACATAGAGGTAGAGATACAATCATGGTATTACCTAAATTAGTAGGCTTTATCCTTATGGGATCATTCATCTCTGTGCAAGATCTTACGACAGTCCATCCATAAAAAGGTTTCTAAAATTAGCCTTTTAGTTCACTCAAATGGTAAATGGTCTGCATTTATGCAGCGCTTTTCTACCTTGCTGCTGTAACACCGTAATTTCCCATTTTTCTTGGGATCAGTAAATATCTATCTATCTATCCTACCGGACAAAAGCGCTTTATAATTTGTCTCTCATTCACACACACATTCATACACCGGTAGTGGTAAGGGAGCAACTTGGGGTTCAGTGTCTTGCATAGGACAAGACACAGGAGGAGCTGGAGATCAAACCGTCAACCATGTGGTTAGAGACTGACCCACTCAACCTCCTGAGCCACAGCTGCACAGGACAACACATTGGCATTTTAGGACTACTTCAAAGTAATGTTGTGATGTTAATACTAAATCCACTTTTTACCTTACAGCCATTTCAATTAGTTATTCCAGTGTTTACTTTAGGCACAACTGCAATGTTCCTGAAATTGTGAAAATTGCCAAAGTAAGCTAGATAACAAATTATTTTGAAATTATTTCATATCTGGTTTCCATACAGTTAAGTACATACATTTTCCTGTTGTGTTTTCCAAAATGTCAGGCTGCAAAGACATCCTGCACCTCCTCCTCTTAGGAGTACTTCTGCCATCAGTATTAGCCTCCAGCGAAACTGCTGTCCCCTCCAGTTCTGGCTCTGCATCACCCACCGGCATTCCAGCCAATACAACCACCAATTCTACCCAGCCCCTCAACACCACTGGAAGCACTGCAACAGCTCCTTCCATCCAGCCCGCCACCACCAACTCTGGAAGTAACATCACTGGACCCACAACAAACTCAACTACCGTTGGGACCTCCACCACCTTTGGAGGTACAGAATTAACCACCACCACCCAGTCTTTAACAGCAGACACCACTAGCACCCAGTCCCCCACAACCCCTATCGCCTCTGAAGGTACAGCAACAACCACCTCTGGAGCCATGGCAACTACTACTCCCACTCAGTCCCTCACAACCACCTCTGCATCAACCACTACCACTCAGTCCCCAGCAACCACTACCACCTCTGGAAGCATAGCAACCACCCAGTCACCCACAACCATCTCCGGAGCCTCAGCATTAACCACTACCTCCCAGTCCCCCACACCCACTACCACCTCAGGAGGCATAGCACCCACCCAGTCACCCACAACCACCTCCGGAGGATCAGCATCAACCACTACCACTC
>NC_045738.1:13473357-13473471 GCF_008692095.1 Etheostoma spectabile | reverse complement strand
AACCACTACCACCTCTGGAGGTTCAGCATTAAACACTACCACCCAGTCACCCACACCCACTACCACCTCAGGAGGCATAGCACCCACACAGTCACCCACAACCACCTCCGGAGG
>NC_045738.1:13467051-13473347 GCF_008692095.1 Etheostoma spectabile | reverse complement strand
ACCACTACCACTCAGTCCCCGGCAACTACTACCACCTCTGGAGGTTCAGTATTAAACACTACCACCCAGTCACCCGCACCCACAACCAACGTAATCAGTGATACAATTTCAGGAAAACCTTCTGCCTCCTCTACAGTAACCATGATGCAGTCCAGCACCGCCAAGGCCACCGGTGGGACTAGTTCAACTTTCTCCATGACTTCAAACTCTTCCATGACCTCACTGATGTCCACCAGTCTGTCATCAAACTCCAGTGGTATGTTTGATTTCACTAAATAATATGTTGTTATCTTCCAAGCTTTATTTTTCCATTTAAAAAATTAGAAAACTACTTTACTTTTATTTCTTTGTCTTTCTATCTTCTATCTTTGATTGTGACACCCATCATTTTGCTACAGGTAGCATGAACGGAACCACTATGGTAAGTCCTACTTCAATGAGCATGGCAAGTCCACCTTACAAGAGAGAAGTGTAATTCTGTATTTGCATGTTTCCCTTAAGTCTCTCATCTTCATCATGTGCCTTTTATCTCACTCAAACACAGATACAATGTCCTTCATTCACATGTAACTACTCAGACTGCTACACAATGTACAACAGTCAGAATGCCACTCGTTGTGCTGCTGGTGACTTTTGTCAGGTAGGGAAGCAAATGACAGCCAAAACCTCTTGAACTATCTAACACAACTATTTTATATAATCAACTAATTATAATCAAATGTCCTCAACTGCATCACAACCTATGCATGGTCATCCATCGAAATATGCAAATGTTCTGTATTAGTAATTGGTAAGACT
This sequence comes from Etheostoma spectabile, assembly GCF_008692095.1. Lineage (NCBI taxonomy): Eukaryota > Metazoa > Chordata > Actinopteri > Perciformes > Percidae > Etheostoma > Etheostoma spectabile. The sequence continues at coordinate 13,472,549 of NC_045738.1, read as the reverse complement.
TTACTTGAAGTTTTCTACATAAGGGACAGTGTCACAAACACATGACACTCACAGGACACTGTAATGACATAATCATGACATATGAACCTTAACCTTAACAATAACCACAATTTGCCATTACAAAACTGAATGACAAAAAAGTGTTATGTCATAACCGTTCATGACTTGTTTATAATGTTTTATGACACGTTCATGACAAAGTCATGTCACTGTCATGAAGAAAACTTCAAGTAAAGTGTAACCTAGTAATCCATTGAAGCAGCTGAGCATTCAAAAGAGTGGTATCTCTTAATAACTACAACAAGTAAATGCTAATAATCCTTTTGTTATACACTTAACACTTTTACTCTTTATATAATGCAACTCCGTATGGTATTATATTTTGCTATATGATCCATAACATTTACAGAAAGAAAACGGCAAAGGCGATTAAAATGTGTCTTCTAACGTGTCATTCTGCCATGTGTCAGCTGATCAGACAGATGGACATGTGCTACACTGTTAGCTGCAGCGCCTCCTGTGCTAATAGTTGCGTCAACACCTCTCAGACCAACTGCTCCATGAGTTGCTGCAATTCGACTGGCTGCCTCAATAGCAGTTTTGCTTCTATGATGATGATGATGACAACCACAGGTATGCATCCTCATTTCATGACTCATGACTTTCAATCATATTCACACTGTCCTTACAAAATGTTACATGTTATCTCATGAGTCATAAAAGTGTGCACTTTAAGTCATAAGTTTGCAATTTCTTTAATATTTTACTCTGATCCACATATCCATAATTATAGTAATTGCAACCACGACAACAACACCCACCCCAGCCACTACAATGACTGCCACCAGTCCGCAAACAACAGAAAACAATGTAAGGACAAAGCCACAAATTGTCTTTCTGACTAAAAACATGTATTTACAATTTTGACCTTTAACCAATTCCCAGTGGTTATTATCATTGTCCTTATTACTAACTATATACGAGTTTGTCAAACATTGTAAGTCAGGTGTGATGTGAGATTAGTATCATCCTTTCTTCTGTGTTGTTTTTCCAGGGAAAGAAATGCCGTTCAGGTGTATGTATTGGCACAGATTGCTACACAAAATTCCAAGAAGTCCAAATTTGCTCTGCCTCACAGCCCCACTGTCAGGTGAGAACAGCTCTAGCAACGTTAAATACCATATTACTATGTTAAAGGTTGAAATGTGAAACACTCTGGAGTCCAAGTTACTTTTGGTACATTTCTGCTGGCTTTCTATATATTTATTTTTTTCTTTGTTTAGCATTTTAGCAAAATTGTCCATGCCCCATATGCATTGGGGGTTTTTTTTCAGCACAAACAAAGACTGCCTTAACAAATTTGTAATTTTAACAATGTAGAAAGGGACCCAAAATATAAGAAAAGCATTGTTTATCTGTTATAAAACTGAAAAAATTAAAATTGTTATAAAACACCTTAGAGTTGTAAAATAATCTTCACAACGTTCTCTATTTATACAGACAACTACTGCAGAAAAACTAATGAAAAATAAAGAACAATAAAGAAATAGCCTTTATTTACATTGCTCAAAGAGATTTTATCCCAAAAGTTGTGTTTTTTGGTCAAAAGTCTATGAACGCCTGTAAGTCATGGAAAGTATTAATAATTCAAAGTTTTAAAACTTTTTTTTCGAAAAAAGAATTTGTAAATGTAAATGAGATACTGTATGAAAGTCACAACTTACCTTCAAGTTGTCTCAGATTGTCTATATAAGATATAAATGTGTTACTACATATAAAACATGCTCAGTGTTTATAACAATGAATGGACAGAAAACAAACATTTCCAAATCTCATATTTAGACTTTCAGCCACTTGTTCTGTAGGCCCTGCACTTTTCTTTCTCACTCACTATTGTCTTTGCAGCTGAAAAAGGAAACCAAAGATTCCAGTTTCCAGTGGACAGCAGGTTGCACTAACTGTTCTGGCCAAACCCCATGCAAGACCTCCACAGTGCCTCCATGTCTTCTGGAGTGCTGCAACGCCACCACTTCAGCTTCCTGCCTCATGTTGAATGGTATGCTGAATGTCCCCAATTTCGCCACAAGAGGTCCTCATCTTCACAAAGAATGGATTGCTTCCTTAATTTGCCTGCTCGCCATCACTTTGCTGCAGTGAGTGACTGAGCGTGCTCAGCTGCTGTGCAGGTCATTAGGTAATCAGAGCTTTGTGTAACTTGCAGTCCCTCCATTACAATAAGCTTAGCAGTACAGAGGATAACACCACTTCATTTATCTCACTGATATTCATTTGCGTTTGTAATGTACGAATGCATGGAATTATGTAAAGTCTAAATTACAATGCTGACTTTGTTTCTTGTTTTATTAAAGTTTCCCAATCACGTTTTATCTCTGTTTCAAGACCAATGAAAAATGTCTGAACAGTATTTCTAAATGAAAATCAACTTTGGGAATCAAGGCAAAACAGGCCACAAGCAACTCAGTCTTCACAATTCAGGTGTCAACTACCTTTATATTTCCCAAAATTATATATTACAGAAACTTTGTTCTTAGTGAAGCTTTAAGAACTTATTTAATTTTAATAGCTTACCTTAAAAAAGCCAACAACAATTGCTTTGCCACTTTAAATGGAATGAAGACACATTTTAATTTTGGCATGAGTTGGTGAGCATAAACACAACATTTAATGTTAACATGGTTATAAATGTCTTATTCCCACAACCTATCCCTGTCATCTCGAGCCATTGTGAGAGTGATGCAGCTATGACTTTACATGCACTTTATGAAACCCAAATATTGAGCTGTTACAGAGTGTTGTGAAGGTTCGCTGAATCATTGCTGTAGATGTTATTATAAGGAAATGTGCAATTTAGTACTTTAAGCTACTTTTTGTATAATATTTTTGTGAATCGTGAATTGGATGTCTATATTGTGTGGTTTACAAAGTATATTTTAAGGTATATGATGTCATGTAAATGTTAAATGAAATCAGACTTTAACAACAAACAATTTATTCTAGTTTTGTGTGCTGAATCTAATAAACAATATGTCAGGGAATCATATTTTGATAAAGTCACACATTTGAGTGGGGTGAAAGGGTGGACATTTCTAGTGGCTCATAGCACCTGCATGTTCTACAAAATTCCAGCAGGATTATTTTATTGTTAATTTTGTTCATCTTTTTTGGTTATGTCCATTTTCCTTCAACCTTTGGCTAACTGAATAAAGTGGTTATGTAAATGATTCTTCACATTTTCCAGAAAGTCTAGCTTCCAGAGAACTGTGGTGGAAAGTAATTAAGAAGGCTATATCTGTTAAGTACAATTTTTACTTTACCTGAGTATCTCCATGTTGTTTTACTTCTAATTCACTACATTTCAGCAGTTGCTGGTTTCTAAAAATAGGATTTTAAATTAAAATAAGCTCACCAAATACAATACACTGCTGTTGTCCTAGCTTGTGATCCTTTTATACAAAAAAAGCAGTGTCTAGTTGGTGCCCCCTGTCACATTTCACATGTGTATGAGCTTTTAGCAGTCAGACAGAAGAAACATTTTACTGAGAATACTTCTAGTTTTACATTAAATTCAACTGCAGGGTCTTTACTTGTAAGGGAGTATTTCTTACATTATTGTATTGGCACTTTTATATAAGAAGCCCAAAGGACATGAATACCTTTTAACCTGATTTGAAACAGTTCTCATACTCAAAGACAAATGTTGTTCCTACAGTTCAGTAAGAACAAGTTTGGGGCCACTCTGCAGAATATTGGATAGTGGTACTCCTGTGCTAGAGCTAAAATGATAAATCGTCCAGGCAAGTCTAAATTACTGCAGTCATATTGGTATCAGTGAGCCAATGGGTAGAAAGTGTCAGCGACCAGTACATATAGTTTGTCTTTGGCAGAGCACTTACAATTGGATTTTTATTTTATAAAATGACCCACTCACTACTCTTTTTTTATTTTTACTGTGTCAAGATTGTTGTTGTTTATTTTACTTGTTGATTTCTTTCTTTTTATCACTATATATCATCATCAGATTTTTTAAACTCCCAAATATTGGATATCAGATCAAGTCAGAGTAAATCGGTTTGGATAGTATGTGCATAGGCCAATTGTGCTTTTGGTAAAATGTAGTATAGTTGTTGTTTTTTTCTATTTGCAACTTTTTTTTTCTATTTGCAAATAGAAAACTGTTCATTACTGTACAACAAAACTGACCCAGAATAGCAATATGATATTTATTTTTTAACTGAATGAATGTATGTGACCCTGACCCTACAAATGTATCACAAAAGTGTTAAACCTAATTGTCCTGATGGTTCATCCTCGAAAGCTTTGATATACCTTTGTATGAATTGGGATAGGGCTCTATTGTAGGACTAATCCTCTTTGGATCAAAAGCCTGAGGCCTAATCCAAACCAAACTGAGATGATGACAGCCCAGGTGTGACGTCACCACGGGTGCACAGGGTGATCCAGGAATCAGTGCGTGGCAGACTGGGTCGGGCCAGCAACGGAGGAAAAAAGAAGAGGAAAACATCTGGGTCGAAAAGTAGTATATAATGTTGGATTACACAAGGCGCCTGAAGTGTCTCTTCTCCTGCGGTGCACTTTGAAAGCAGTGGGATAACTTGAGTTACTCAAACTCCTCCGGGTAGTTTCGTTTGTGAAGCGTGGGGGCAGAAGTTGTCACACAAGTCTTCACTATGGATCAATCCGTCGCAATTCAAGAAACGTTGGAAAGGGACGAAAACTGCATCATAGTATCCTTTTCGACATTAATGCGGTGATTGGTGGATTATGAGCACCTCAAACAAAGGCTATGGCATACTTGCTTCAAACTACATTGAACTAACTCCGTTGTAGAATAATAGGAGAGGACTATACGATTAAGTCTCAGCCACATGGTTGACATCCATCTGAATAAACAGATGGCTACAACCTCACTTAGGCTGTGATTTCAATCTAGGTATTTACAGTGCAAGTTTATAGCACCAGTGTAGGTTTAGTCGGATGTGACTTCCCAGAGATTTGGGCAGACGTTTGACACCTTTCCTCCACAAGATGGCAACTTTGTGTCAACAGCTGCTGCTTTCTTATGGGTGGTAGTGGTGGTGGTGGAAGACTTCACAACAATACCAATTCAAAAGAAATACTGTAATGCAAGTTTCATCTGTCCTGTGGAAATAAAGGCCTAAAATGTCCAAAAAATAATCTTTCAAAAAAATATACTCAATCTGGCATTCATAATGTTACTTAGGCTAAGTCAAAGTACCACAAGTAAAAGTACTTTTTATGCAGCAAAATGATTAACATGACCATTAACATGCAAGCAGCCTTTTAATAATTTGCATGTGGTCAAGGAGAAGCTAATAGTTACACTGCTGGGTAGTTACATCTATAAGATTGTATCATATTTTATGTCATGATAATATGGTTAATAGGTAAATTATTCATTTGTTATGTAACTACAGATGTCAGACAAATGTGTGTGG
>NC_045738.1:13458348-13467041 GCF_008692095.1 Etheostoma spectabile | reverse complement strand
GGGGGTAAAAAAAGACATTTCCCTGTGAAATGTAGAGGAATTAGCATACAATTGAAATACTCAAGGACAAGTACTTAACCACTTGTTATACTGCAGGAAACAAACTTAAAATGTTGCCCATTGTACTGAAAAAAATGAGTTGAAATGAGAGCAAGGTCATATTTCCTGGTGAAATATCAAAGGTGCAACTGAAAGAACACATGAACGTATTTCCTCTATATCCCTAACTAAACTACAAACATGCTGTCCAATGTGATGTCTTCTTTGATAACTCTACAGAGAGCAGACTGCTGGGATTGGTGGAGTCGACAAAAGAGCATGCGTGAGTTTAAAAATATACCACATATAGACTAATCTCATGAAATGGCGTATGTATGACACGTCAATTTGTATGCCACGCCATTTGTCTTAAGAAAGTTGGCGTGTATATTTACACAAAGTCATGATGCCATGTTGCTATAATATAGCTTCTGTGTATTGTCGACTATGGTTGTATTTAAAGGCTAACAATGTAATTTTGGAAGGAGAGGGAGTGACATCATTATGCCATCCAGGGCAAGGCCAGGAACTGGCCTAAAAATAACCACAGAGTTGCATCAACCAAAAAAATGACATATTATATGACAATGGTAGTAATTACTGCAGCGCTGCAAGGCTGTTGTCTTGCATTGTATTTTAATTGTGTCCACCCATTCAAGTTCCCAGAGACTGTTAACTAATTCCAATTGTGATATTTTGTAGAATCTTTATTTATACCCATCGAAGGATGGCCATTACTGCTGATGATGTGTCCCTGGAGGACATCATACCCATCTCCCTTGACTTTGCGGTTGTGGAGGGTGAGCTGCTTTTATGTTTTTAATTCCAGACTGGCAATTAAAAAGGAGAAATAAAAATGTGTTTCTTGAGATAACCATTGTTCCTAGTTAAAAATGATATGGCGGTAATTTGCCCTCACACATTTCTCATGCTGCACTCTTTGTAGTTTCCTCATCAGAGGAACTTGCGGTTGTGGGTGAGTAACCCTCATTCCATTACAGCTCGACCATTATGCGCTACATAACTGGTACACTGCATGAAACTGAACATTGTGTTTTTTTCCTGTGTTCTTCATTCGATTCCAGGAGCCGATACTAAAATGAGAGTAAGCTACCAGGAAGAGGAATTAGAGCTCAGACTTCCTTTTGGGTCCCACTCGCGGCTCTTCCTTAGCGAGGTCAACCGGGCGTGGAGTGGTAGGTCAGCGCTCGGAGATGTGTGATATTTTTACATGACATCTATCTGTAATTGCTTGAGGAGAAGAAAGAAAGCCCCTTTGAAAATGAATGCATTTAACTGAGATGACATTGGCAAGAACACCAATGAAAGTTCATTAATTTAGTGCAGTAACATGGACCCTCTCCTCTTAATATACATTTGGGTTTAGTAGTTCATATCTTCAGATTGTTTTTTCTGAACGTTGGAGGCCCCCACGTGTGAAGAAGTACAAGTAGTCTTCTCTAACCCTTTGTTGGGCAGAAACCTGCTCATCCAGTCTTCAATTGCCTTGAGGTTACATTATGTAGCAAGCTATGAAATCCCTTTGTTTTTTTATAATCTGACATTAGTTTACTCGAAAATAAAATTAAAAAACAGTATACAAATACATTTGTGAGACTGTAGGTGGCTGTGGTTCACAACTTATGCCAATTTTAGAACTACAAACCGATGGTGTCACTTCATCTATCAGTCACTGGTTACATGAGACATGGCTGACAAAAACAAAAGAGACATGGACAGATAGAAAGAGAAGTGGTGGAGTTTGGATGGTGCACTCTGTATAACCGCTTAAAAAAGGACTTGTATCTTTCTTTTAAATGCCTCGTGAACTACTTTTTGCTGTTCATCTGAATTGAATGGACCATTGGAATGTTAATAGACTGTCTGCTTCTGCAAGTTATGTGTCACTTTTGCCACTGGCTCACTATTTGTCATGGTGAACACGGACATCTGATATAAGTCTGGTATGTCGTATGTGTTACATTTTTTTGTGGTACTCTAAGATTACCCACACATATTTTGACCTGGTGAGGGATACCAGTGATGGAAAGATTAAGTGAGCTGGCACCTGTTGTTGTAACAAGGAAGAGTGTGAAAAACAGTAAAGGTAAGCAGCTAAAAGAGAGATCTGTTTAATGCATTGTAGCACTGTATCTTGTAATCACACTTAGTAGAGCACTCAGTAGAGCGCAAAGTGTGAAGGTGGTCTTACAGACTGGGAGAGGTAGATTTGAAAAAGCAAGATATCAAAAGCTTTCAAAATTACCGCTCTTCTTTTTTAATTTTTGGCACAAGTGGAATTGATAAATAAGGGTTTATTGTTCATGCCATGGATCTTACCAATTCTGTCGCTCTCAAGTCTCCACTTTTACCTGAAGACAAATCAGCACTGTGCAAAGTTCAGATACTGCTGTTGTTACATTCCCCACTCCAATATTCTCCAATATTGCGATTATGCTATATTATCATATATAACTACATAAATAAAACTTGTTCATTTTCTCATTCTCTCTGTCTTTTGATTTGATTTATTTAATTGTATCAAGAATGTCTTACACATGAAAAGACATCAAATACAATTGAGGATAAAAAAACAATAAAGTCCAGGACTTATTTCCATTGTGGTCCTGTCTTTCTTCCTTCAGATGTTTGCAAGACAACCACACAGGCACCAAAGTTCAAGTGGATCAGCAAGTACCACAAAACCACCAGAGGCCTTGGAGTTCTCAAACCGGCCCTGGCTCCCCTTGGCACAACAGTCTACACACTCAACCAGCACCAGAAAGAGAGAGGTTTGTCATCATTTTATTTGTAGAATTTCCCACCCAGTATCTTTATGTCCAATAAAACATATAAATGTAAATACTGTAGATCTACCAGTATTTGTGCAGTAGATGAAAAATGCTCTGATTTATCTCTCTATCTCTCTTTTTTGGGAAAGATAACCGCACACAGGTAAAAGTCTACATTTGAGGGTTGCATGATAAAACTGGGCCGTTATGCAAGTACCACTTCCTTTAAAAGCAATTGGCCCAACCTGCATATGAGTTGTAACCAATGAACTCATAAGAGAGCCATGTGGGGAACGACGCCAGTCAGTTTGACATGGCTTATCAGGAAAGAAAGAAGTGTAAATAACCTCTATTCCATCCTCCATCTCCATTCCATTTAAGTGTAAAGACAGCAAGCAATGATGTACAACAGCAGTGTAACAGGCCTGGCAGAACTAAATTGAATGCAGTCATTATTAATGTTATTAATGACACCTGTGGTTTCAGGTAATTATCAAACTTTATTAAAACAAATTAAATATAAAAAAAAAAACATCATTGGAGTAATATGTTATAAAGAATAAACTCTACAGCTAGGTTTTTAAAAGCTTTTTGGCACAGACTTTTAATGAACTGATGTTACATTTTACTGAAATTGTATCATAAACAATGTGACAAATACTGTACATTGATTGATTGATACTGAGGGTCAGTTTGTACCACACTGGAGCTTAAACAGCAAACGCATGCTTTGTTTTGACCCATACCGACATTTGGTTAAACAATGGAGGGTTTTAAAAGTTATGTAGGCCTACCTTCTACCTGCAAAGTAAGCTAATTACATGATACTGGCAGAGAAATATATAAAAAATCTGCAACAAGATTCCATCAGGAGATCTCTCAAGTCATGCTGTGAAATGTAGGCTACACTTTGTTGGCACGTTTGTGGAATTTGTCTTACATGTTGATGGCCCATTTCTCCCAGATTTCATACATTATGTTTTTGCTTTCTATATTAGAGCCATGCTGTCACTGACATGCATGCAAAAGTATGTGAACGTAGAAAGACATTTTCATGAAAAGCATACCACATTTTTCATCAAATTCGGCCCTTACAGAGAGTTTTAATATGGACATATTTTCCAAGTCTCATTTAAACAAAAGGCTTACACAATGTCTTCTTGGGAGTGCATGAGCTTAACTTCCGGATGTAATACTGATATGATGAAGCGTTTTCCGGTCGCATTTTCTGCATAGTAGTTTTGTGTTTGTTCAGCCTTCTGTCTCTGCAGCAGGCAGCAGCAGGGAAGGTAAACTCCTCCTACTAAAGCGTTAGCATGGGCAGGTCCGACACAAAGTGGACATTGCTCTTCTGCACATAATGCGTGGAAGCGGTGCATGGAGTTGTCTAGTGTGATGATGAGAGACTCTGGTATGAAAAATATTCTTACATGTGTTGATTTTTTTTTTTTAAGTATTGAAAGGAAACGCCATCGCATCACTATATTTAGCATTGAATCCACGCTAATAAGCTAGCTTCCTAGCTAATGCTAAAGCAAATAGTAACGCGGCGGTAACGTTAGTTATGCTAACATTAGTTGTTATTTCAAAGACGCTTAGCTTTAGCCAGATTAGCTAAAGGGCCAGTATTTATCAGGCGGAATAATGGTTATCTTAATAACGTTAGCATTAATGCTATCCTGTTGCTATCTCAATATAAGGCTACCGTGAATGTTATCCCACGTAAACGGTGGATACACTTATTGCCAATATTTGTCCGTGCTAAATGGTCATGGTGTTGTGTCTGTCTATGTGACAGAAAATGACACACCTGTTCTCGTTGGTGGTGCAGTAACGTCTTTTATAGTGAACCGAATTGTCCTTTATTGGGTAACTGCTTTGTCCTGCTTCTTAGGCAGTGTGATGCTTTATTTTTCTTGCAGTTTCCGGATAGAGATTTTCACTTGTGGCTCATCCTCTAAGTTGTCAGTAAACTTTCTTCCGACTGCCTGGTAATGAGATTGGGTGCTTAAAATCAGCTTTGTCTTCACTTGGGAGAAAAGCCCCTCTGTCATTTTTCTGTAACACTAGATGTAGCTAGCTAACGTTAGATATTTAAAATTTATGACAACATTGGTTCCTCTGCAGTTTATTACTTTTAGATCAGGGAAGTTGTGCAATGTTGAACTTTGTGCACTTGTAGTTATAAAGCTATGACTGTTTTAATTCTAAGAGCCTGAGACCTGATAAGACAATTTGAAAAAAAACATTGACGCTGACTTGTGATCAACCGCAGATAGAGAGGCATAGGCGTGTGAAATTGCAGTTAGTCGGACTTCGTACAACTAACTCCTCTGTGGTTAAAAGTTTAGTAAAGCTCATTAGCTCAAAGCAGGAATGTAAAATATGCCATGAAATATCTTAGGTACTCACACACTCAAAACCCTTATGAATAACTCCTGTATAACCACCATTTGAGAATTTAAATCAAGTCACTTTTGTCTTAATTCTTCTTTTGCAAGTTTGCTTTTTTTTTTAACAAGGATAATCTCAGTTTTGTAAGGTACGATGTTTAGTGAGTCAATGCTGCTGTTCTTCTTTTTCCAATTACAATGTAGTTCACTGAGGAAACATGTAGAACAATTGTCTGTTGTATATTACTTTTGATGCACCTGCTATTCAAAGCAGTATAGAAGACACATTATAAAGTTGCTGTACCATAAGATACCATCAGTGCAAAAAAGGATGAACCCATCTGTAATGGGTTACAGTTTATTAATATGCATGAGTCCTTGCAATCCGAGGGTTAGGGTTATCAATAGCCTACTCATGTCTTTTTCTTCTTTTTTTTTATAGTTTAACTCTTGTTTTTCTTTGTGTGCACGTGGAGATTTTCACCATCTAAAATGTAGCATGCTGTGCACATTTCCAAAAGCTTTTCGCAGTTTGCTGGTAGTTTTCTCAGTCAAACAAAGGGCCATCTACTTTTCCATCCTTTTCCTGTTCACGCAAACAAAAAAGCCACCAGTTTTGAATTATAACTTCCAAAAATGCTGCTCATATTTGAACTTGCAAAGCCTAGCCTTTACTTGTTCTTTTTTCAATGTTTTTTATTTATTTTTTTACAAAATGAAACAAACTGTGTAAGCATTTCTGACATCTTGACCTTTTCCCTGAGTCGCCTTTGTAAAACAAAGACGCAGCAAAAAATAATGTTGCACCAATTGTGGTTATAGTGGTAATAGCAATAGACATTTTGGTTGTAAATGACTCCAACTTTAGTGCTGCATTCAACACAGCTGCGGAAAAATCACACCTTTCCATCAGAAATTAGGCTGTGGGATTAGCAAAGCATTGTTAGTCAGACTTATTTTAACTTTAATTTGCTTTGTTTGAATAGGATTATTAAAAAAAAAAAATTCCAATCCCTTTTTGGGATTGGAAACAGGTTTATCCTGTTTTATTTCTTTACCCCTGTGACCTTGTTCTGAAAATAGCTGTATAATTTTATTAGTAGTTGTACCGTCATCATGATATGATCCCATGTACAGTCATATAATGTCTGTGTATTTAAGCCACTGGTTCTTGCGTTAAATGCTGCTCAAACATATCGGAAAACATGCATCAGGGATTGTGATGTTGTGATGAGACAAACTGGCTTTCAGTTTGCCAAGTTGAGGTAATGTTCATAAAAAGATCATAAACATGGAAGCCTATTTGTGTATCTCATCTTTTGGCTCATTAAGCAGTGCTGTTGTTCAGGTTCAGTCTCATGGTAGCCTGCTACAACTTTGCAGAGTTCATTTTCCTGCTCAAAGAACTTGGCTTTGTCTTTCAGAGTAGCCAGCTGTGTTCCCTGCCAAGTTGCAGGAGACAGGGGCCATGCTGTCTCATACTTCACACTCGCCCATTAAATCCAGCTACTTAGGATGCAATAACTGTAACCGACTGCAAAAGGCAGCCTTAGTCGATTGACTACAACAACCAAGCTCTGACTTTGCACTTTTATGATTGATGCGTATGTTACTGTCTATTTGTTTTTATTCTTAGTCATACTTAGCTTTAATGTATTCTCCTTCTCAGTTATTAGAGAGTTGAAATATAGGTTTGCTCATGGTTGGGTTCTTTCTTATTAGTGTAAGTCATCCCAGGTTGTCAATACCTCGGGCAGAGTTTAAGATAATGTTGATGGGAAGGTCTCCCAGCAGTTTCCAAGACACATTGACACATGGTCTTAACTGGCAACCTTTAAACAATATATACATTTTTAATTCAAAGTGCAGGCAGTTCTGATACAGGACCGCTGCCATTTGCTTTTATGCTTTGTGTTCTATTGTTAAAAAAAGACAAAAAAATGAATCTTCCGCTTCTCTCCCGCTCTTCCCGGACAGAGAAATCATCGGACAAAAAGGGAACTATTGAAGGGGAGAAGTCCAAAGCATATTCCAGCCCAGAGAGGTAAGGCCTTCTTATCAATTCACATGTGGGAGCTCTCAAAACCAAAAACTCTTTACATGATGGTGTTTTTACATAGTGGTAGAAAGAAGTTGTAGGGTGTTTTTAAACCTGCCTTGTTCAGTTTGATTGGGTCGCACCCTGACCACCTTAAACCAGCCGCGGCTAAAGTTAGACACCGGCAGGCCAGTGCAAAGTGTCTGTGGGCAGAGCAGATTAGGTAACGGTGCTCGCAAAACAACTGGAAATTATTTAAATGAAATGATCTGGTTTGACATGGAGATGCTAAAAATATGCACTAGTGCAGAACACAGGGCATTCTTCCTGTATTTACTGTCTGACCAATAAGTAGGCCTGCATGATTCGGGGAAAAATATGAATCACAATTTTTTTGCTTAGAATTGAAATCACAATTTTCTGCCATGATTTCTTTTCTTTTTTTTTTGACCATAACAAAACAAATGGCAGTACCAAACATAGATTTATTTATTTTTTGGCACCTATAGCATATTTGGCATCACCACAAGCCAACATAGAGGCTTCAACGAAAACAAGGTAAAAGATGAAAATAAATCAAAGTTATTTACAAAAGGTAATCAAGAACAGGGTGAATCGAGGTCGTGATTTTATAACTATTAATTGCGCAGGCCTACCAATAAACAAATTGAAAGTTCTTGCATGGTTAGTCTTAATGCATTTTAGTTTGCTTTGATTTTTCTCCACATGAAATAAAACCGAACCAGGGTGAAACTGTTTGAAGTTTACATATTCTATACAATACTTTACATTCAGTGTTACCAAAATATGTTTTTTGCATCCTTGAGGCTCATCAAAAATGTTACATGCTTTTCAATGTGCAAAGCTGATTTTTTTTTTGTTTATTGTTTTTTTTTTACATGCATTGTTTATATTCATGTTTACTTGCTAGATGTCTTCTTTCCTGCTTTTTGTTGGTGCATTGCTGCTTTTCTTGGTGTATTACCGCCGCCTGGATCAGTGGAATAGTGTGAAACTACAGGGTACCTTTTCTTTTACTCAAGTAAAAGTGTTGAAGTAGGAATTTATAAGATTACACTGAGTAAAGCCTAAAACATACTATGTACTTAGTGTGTGAAGTATGAGTGCATTCCTTCTTTCCTTTCCTCAGTCAGTTTTAACACATACACTGTGTACGTTGTTTCATTTTTCTTTTTAAAGTTGTTAAAGTCAAAAATGTAAATTAAAGGGGAACTATGCAGTTTTTTAGCTTAAATGACCTTAACTGAACAGCATTGGAGTCATTAGAATGGTTATGTGACTTTTTTTTAGTTGAAGGGTGGTCGTCTCGCTTCTCGGAGGTGTGTTTGGGGTCATTGTCCTGTTGAAAAATAAATGACGGTCCAACTAAACACAAACTGGATGGGATGGCATGCCGCTGCAGGATGCTGT
>NC_045738.1:13457878-13458338 GCF_008692095.1 Etheostoma spectabile | reverse complement strand
ATGCTGGTTCAGTATGCCTTCAATTTTGAATAAATCCCTAAAAGCACCACCACACCTCCTCCTCCATGCTTCACGGTGGGAACCAGGCATGTAGAATCCATCCGGTCCCGTCACACAATGACACGGCGGTTGGAACCAAAAACCTCAAATTTAGACTCATCAAACCAAAGCACAGGTTTCCACAGGTCTAATGTCCATTCCTTGTGTTTCTTGGCCCAAACAAATCTCTTTTGCTTCTTGCCTCTCCTTAGCAGTGGTTTCCTAGCTGCTATTAGACCATGAAGGCCTGATGTGTCTCTTCTTAACAGTTTTTCTAGAGATGTGTCTGCTGCTAGAACTCTGTGTGGTATTTATCTGGTCCCTAATCTGAGCTGCTGTTAACTTGCTATTTCTGAGGCTGGTGACTCTGATGAACTTATCCTTAGCAGCAGAGGTGACTCTTGGTCTTCCTTTCCTGGGG
>NC_045738.1:13457746-13457868 GCF_008692095.1 Etheostoma spectabile | reverse complement strand
TCCTCATGTGAGCCAGTTTTGTTGTAGCGCTTGATGTTTTTTGCAACTGCACTTGGGGACACGTTCAAAGTTTTTCCAATTTTCTGGACCGATTGACCTTCATTTCTTAAAGTAATGATGGC
>NC_045738.1:13457644-13457736 GCF_008692095.1 Etheostoma spectabile | reverse complement strand
TCTTTACTTAGCTGATTGGTTCTTGCCATACTACGAATTTTAACAGTTGTCCAATAGGGCTGTCGGCTGTGTATCAACCTGACTTCTGCACA
>NC_045738.1:13457425-13457625 GCF_008692095.1 Etheostoma spectabile | reverse complement strand
CATTAATAAGGCAAGAAATTCCACTAATTAACCCTGACAAGGCACACCTGTGAAGTGAGAACCATTCCAGGTGACTACCTCATGAAGCTCATTGAGAGAACACCAAGGTTTTGCAGCACTATCAAAAAAGCAAAGGGTGACTTTGAGGAATCTAAAATATAAGACCTATTTAAGAGTTATTTCACACTTTTTAGTTAAGT
>NC_045738.1:13455581-13457415 GCF_008692095.1 Etheostoma spectabile | reverse complement strand
ATATGTGTTCATTCATAGTTTTGATGCTTTTAGTGATAACCAACAATGCAAATAGTCATGAAAATAAGGGAAACGCATTGAATGAGAAGGTGTAACCAAACTTATACACACACATACCAAAAAAAACTAAGTCTAAGGCATGTGACCCATATACAGCACCCACTGTGGTGTGTGTGTGTGTATTTCCACAAGATAGCTTACTACACCACAGCTCATTTTACACAACCGCACGAAAATGTGTTCTTTGTTTTTGTTACATAATGTGCGTTTGGATTGCATTTCATTTTGCAATTCTGTCTGCAGTAGGACACGATTCAAGGAAAAGGAGGGCTCACTAGCGTGCAAGCTACAATAGCTAACATCGGCAATCTGAAAAAAAAACATGATCCATTGTCTGTTTGATAATTTACATGTTTTCTTGTGGTGGCCTTCCTTTTATTGAGCAGTGAAAGAAAGTAATTCTATGATCAAGGAGAAGATAAGCAGATGTGTGATCGGTTTAAAATAAGGCATATTCTACTTTCTTATGGTACTATTTAATTAGTTGATATTAAGTGGAAATTACTTTTCAGAGGGGACCTATCTTCTAAGTATTGTTAAGTTTGTTCTCTGATTCAGATACTCCTCCGTCTCCAATAAGTTTTGTGAGTATCCCTCCATATGGCGAGGACAATATCCTCAAAAAGCAATTACATTTCTAATCATTTTGATAAATTTACTTCTGTCTTACACGTATAGTGAGGATGTAGAGTGTCTGTGAAAATTTAGTCAGGCAGAGAAGAATTGGTGCATGACCTGAGGTATGTTACCTATATTTAAACTAATAGGGTAATCCACTAAAGACTAATCCATAAAAAAATGATTTGAGGAGGAGAAAAGAATAAGTACTCTCCTTTGTCTGAAGGGATCAATCTTTATGCCCATTAATACACATTTTTAACTGGGGTGCCCAAACCTTTGAGCTGCACTGTACGCTCATTCAGGAACCGGCTAACAAGGTAGCAATGGAGTTTTTCACAGTATCGTCATGGCTGAGCCAGCAAAAACGAGCAGAAAGCTACGAAAGCATTGTCAGAGAAACAGAGAAAGAGGAAAAGGCAGACTGACTGAGCTAGGGGTCAGAAACAAGTTAACATAGAAGCTGTCAAATATCTATTCTGAAGCTGTCAAATATCTATTCTGAAGCTGTAGGGGGATCTCTATGGAGAAACCTGCTTGCAAAAAGTGAGAAAGGCCAAAGAAATGGCCAAAACTGCACAGCGCCCCTTTAATACATTTTAATATGAGCTTAATTTAGTTTTTTGTTTAACCTGGAATCCACTGCTGCCACTTTTGGAATGAATGCCTTTACTCTATAGATGGAGTTTAGTTACAGCATATTCCTGGAATATTTCAGGGTTCAGAAATATTACATGTCTTTCTCTCCCTTCAGCTTCATTCCATATTGACTGCATGGAAATAGAGCTTTCTAGCCTGGGTTCCTGTTGTCACTGTGGTGTTCTGTTAGCAGACTGCAGTGTTTTCCCCTAGGTTGAATAACTATACATATACATATATACACACACATACACACTGGGAAGAACAAGTATTTGATCCACTGCTGAATTTGCAAGTTTTCCTACTTACAAAGCATGAAGAGGTCTATGATTTATCATAGGTACACTTTAACTTTTAGAGGCAGAATCTAAAACAAAAATCCAGAAAATCCCATTGTATGATTTTTAAATAATGGATTTGCATTTTCTTGTATGACATAAGTATTTGAAAAGCAAGATTAATATTTGGTAGAGAAACCTTTGTTCGGAATTACAGAGATCATACGTTTCCTGTAGTT
>NC_045738.1:13430343-13455571 GCF_008692095.1 Etheostoma spectabile | reverse complement strand
TTTGCACACATTGCAGCAGGGATTTTGGCCCTCTCTTCCATACAGACCTTCTCCAGATCCTTTGGGTTTTGGGTCTGTCGCTGGGCAATACAGACTTTCAGCTCCCTCCAAAGATTTTCTTTTGGGTTCAGGTCTGGGGACTGGCTAGGTCACTCCAGAACCTTGAGATGCTTCTTACGGAGCCAGTCCTTAGTGTGTTTGGGGTTGTGTATATAATATGTCACTTTTAAAGCTGGTTTGCCTGTAAGCCCCTGTTATTTCCTAACAAGCAAGGTAGCATTTTAAAGGCTATCCAGTCCAGCGCAATGCTCACTCCACATTAAATGTTGTTGTTCACTCCGAGCCTGTTTGTAACCATGTAAGGCTATATATGTGAACAGGCATACATAGAAACATACAAAGCAACAAACGCACAGTTAATGATCAATTGTTTACTCTAAGATCACACAAAATTACCCTAATTCTATCCTTTCTGTCTTTCATCCCCAAGCCTAACTGTTATTTCTACTCTGCTATCGTTCAGTCAGAGCACCTTCAGTCGAGAGGACCGGCATGACCTTGTGCGCTGCTCCAGCCACACCCCGTCTAACAAAGCTCAGATACTGGCCATGCCGCAGTTTGGCCTGCGCGACAACCTCATCAGGTGTGAGCTGCTGAAGAATGAGGACCTTTATACTTATCCGGAGGACTTCAGGTACTTTACTCTTAACTGCTTGTTTTGTCCACAATGTAACTGTGAGCACACAGCACAGTTTGGATCCTAGAAGTGTTATGTAAAAAGAATGAGTTAACCAACTGTGGGTTCGTATTTCTGTGAATTTAGCTCTTTGCCTAATCAAACTGCACTGTCTCAGATGTGCAGCGTCATTCATTTCCTTGTAGAGGCTTAGAGATTTTAATTTGGGGGGTTTTGTTTCTGTCAGATGGTTGAAAAGGAAACCTTTGCTGAAGTCAGTATCATGGTTTAGCTATGATGCTGACACTGCCTCCTGCTGGTACATCTGTGCCTTAATATGTACAGCCATATAAAGATTATAGCAAAGAATAAACCATTCACTGTACAGATATATATATATATGGAAGAAGGAATCCTTAATATGAAAAGCTTAAAAAACAGCATTTGTGATACAAAGAAATGAAAAGGAAAATACTCTATATGCTGTGTTGAATCATGCAAAAACAAGGTTGTTATTCAGTGTAAAACTGAAGAACTATAATATCATATAGCTAAATAGCAATAAATAAGCTTTAAAAATACGCAAAAGTCTGAAAAACTTGCATAGTTGCTTTTTATAAAAAAAACATAGATACAGTGCCTTGCGAAAGTATTCGGCCCCCTTGAACTTTTCAACCTTTTGACACATTTCAGGCTTCAAACATAAAGATATAATATTTCAGTCTCTCAATGTGCAAAACTGATAGAGACATACCCCAAGCAAATTATTTTTTGTGAAGAATCACCAACAAGTGGGACACAATTGGGAAGTGGAACGAAATCTATTTGATATTTTAAACTTTTTTAGCAAATAAAAAACTGAAAAGTGGTGCGTGCAAAATTATTCGTCCCCCTTGCGTTAATACTTTGTAGAGCCACCTTTTGCTGCGATTACAGCTGCAAGTCGCTTGGGGTATGTCTCTATCAGTTTTGCACATCGAGAGACTGAAATATTATATCTTTTTGTTTGAAGCCTGAAAAGTGTCAAAAGGTTGAAAAGTTCAAGGGGGCCAAATACTTTTGCAAGGCACTGTATACAGACAAGTTTAAATTGTGCTAGAACACATGCAATGCCTTTTTTCATGTACTATTACAGTACATACTGAGAATGTACTGAGTCTGTCTGATGATTTTCTGAAGCTCAGCAAAGCAGCACTCAAAGATTATTCTATAAAGACAGTTTCAGCATCTTTCCAGGTAGCTGAGGGTAGGGGCAATAGGGCAGAAAGTGTTGTACAGTGTGATAGCAGTCATCACAAAATACAGCTAACCCTTTGCAGCAGCATGAGCAGAGCAGCAGCTGCCTGAAGGTCAGAGAAGAGAGCTATTGAATGAAAGGAAGCTGATTTTAAATCTGGACCTGCAGAATAAATCTCAGTGGGGAGGTAAATGACGAGGGCTGGGTCTCTCCCTCATACCATTTCTCACAATTTAGGTGCACTTCAACAAGGCACTAACGTTCCAGTGGGGCGGCTCAGACATTGTGACTATTTTTATTCTGTACTATCGCTTCGTACTGTAGACAGCTCAGAGGTGTAACTGTATGTGAGTGTAAGGCCTGGGGTACACTTAATCAGAACTAGTTCTTAAATTATGCAGTCCAACCTGGTCGGAAATCAAAAGTGTTTTTTTAGTTGTTCTGGGGGGGGCTATATACAAAGGCAGAGTACAATGCCAGAGAGGGGAAGAAGTAAAAATAGGGGGATAATGGCACACATTTTCATATAGTCTCTCATCGAAGACATTCAAAGTAATTTTACTCGTTTAAGTATACCCAAAAAGTGACAGATAAAGTGGTTTCAAAAATAAGAGCTAGAGAGAGTATTTCAAACCCTGGCTCCTTTCTTACCTTTGCACACATGTTCAAAGTTAATGTCATATTGTACGTTGTGGAAAGTTACAAAAATGTTTGGACACGGTCTCCCTTATCCAACGTTGGGACGGGGCTTCTGAAACTATTCAAACGTCCGATAAGACATTTTGATTGAGTGTGCTATCCTTTGAATGAATTGGAACATTGCTGGAATAAGGCATTTCTCATTCAAACTACACATTATAACATTTCTAGACATGAGATAGTGAGTACGCAGTAAAGCATCTTGCTATATTGAGGTCATTGTTTGACGATTTTACTCTCCCCTGATGTGAACTGTAAATTATACAAGAAAAAAAAGACCCTCACAGTCAGCAAAATAAACTCAAAATAGTTGGCAAACAAACTGTGGCTCTATATTCCCTCTCCTTTGTGTCAACTTCTTATTTCTCCCCGTTCTGTTTCAGCTTTTTTCTCGGCACATACAATGTGAATGGACAGACACCAAAGGAAAGCCTCCATCCTTGGCTGAGCTGCACTCTGAACCCTCCGGACATGTACTGCATTGGGTAAGTCACATTCTTCCTGCTGGAGAATAGCCTTGCAATTCTCCCCTTAGTCCCATTACACAGACATAGACTGCTCTGACAGATCTATGCAACCGTTGATCCTGTTTTAGGTACGAGAACATGCCCACCCCTAGATTCAGCACTATGTGTAATCCTGCCTACATTTCAGTTTAGTACTTGGGTGTGGAAGAGTAAAAAAGTTTTGAGAATACCATGAAAGTACTGGGTAAAGCTCAAACATCAAAACTCTACCATTTGTCCTTCCTGATAGTTTTCAGGAGCTTGACCTCAGCAAAGAGGCTTTCTTCTTCAATGACACCCCCAAAGAGCTGGAGTGGACGAAGGCTGTGTCCGAGGCCTTGCATCCAGATGCCAAGTATGCTTTAGTAAGGAAGTCTTTTTTTCTTTATCTTGTTTTTCCTTTATTAATGTAGTTATTAACCGCAAGTTGGTATTTGAACTGGGCTTGTGCAAAGCCCACTGCAATTGGCTTGGTGGAATCTAGTGGTAACCTTCCTCTCTGAATTTTCCTGTATCTTTTCCCTTTCCTGTATGAAAGGACAATTGTAAATCTAGTCATCTTTTTCTACAGGTGAAGTTGGTGCGTCTGGTGGGCATCATGCTGATCTTCTATGTAAAGAAGGAGCATGCAGAGTTCATCTCTGATGTGGAGGCTGAGACTGTGGGCACCGGCATCATGGGAAGGATGGTAAGGACTGATTTCACAGGTCTTATCCTTTCAGGCACTGGTTCTCATGTAGATTCACTGGTGTTGTGTATATTATAAAATATTAAATCATAAACAGCGCTGAGTTGTTGAGAGTAGTAATGCACCAATGTTATTTTTTAGTCGCTATGACAATTGTCAATGAGCCATGTCAGCCTATAAACAACAGGGTTCCCGCGGTGTCTTAAAAGTCTAAAATTCAGAACTTTAAGGCTTTGAAACGTCTTAAAAACGGCCAGATTTTCATTCAAGGTCTTAAATTTAATTTAGTCAGATCTAAAAAAGGTTTTACCCTTGTTCATTTCCAAAAAGGCTGGCTGCAGAAAGAAAAAATATTGAGTTGTAGCCTGCAAAGTGGAGCAAAGGCCGTCTATCAGCAGTGATTGTAAGTGCATGTCGGAGAACAGGGCAGACACGCATTTCACACCGTGAGCAGGAACATGCACATGTGGCAGAATAGAGAGAGAAAAATAAAAGACGCTGTCCGGAGGATAACTAGCCAGTTGAAATTGCGTGTGTGCGTCCTTGAGAACTGTAAGTTGTATAACTAATGTTGTCAGTTCCTTTAAGCCCGTTATTGTATTAGTCTATAGTTCCCATTTTCGTTTGTATTCTTCACCTGCTAGCTAAATTCCACCTAGCTGTTGATTCAATATTATGGCGATTGTTGAACGCCCTTGCTCACATTATATTTTAGGTTCATAATTTTCATGCTGAAGTAGTTACAATGCATTAAGATAATGTAATTAATAGTGGGTTTATTTTTATTTTTTGCTATACAGTATATAATTACTATGCATTTTGTATGGTAGGCTTTACAATGTTATTTATTTCTTTGCAGAACCACACACACAAGCATACCAAAGCTACCCTCACCCATGTTTGTACTGTTGCTTGATCTTAATAAAGCATCAAAAAAGAAAAGTTGTACCCGTCCAGGTTTAAAAAGACAAATCTGGGGTGAATTTGCAAACCAGAATCAGCTACATTGATGTTTAAATACAGTCCTATTCTCACTAACATCTAGAGTCTTTGCTCTGTAATACAACAAGCAGAACGCTGCCCTCAGAACGTTGGTTCGGTGCGTGGTAGTTCTTTCTGGGGGATATTGGTGGTGTTACGTACGCTGTGATAAAACTACAAATCCTGTTATAAATGCAATACCTGCCTTTGAAATATGTCTGCATGTCCTCAGAGTTTGTTAAAGTTTGGCTAGGCCTATGTGTGGAAAATAAGAAAGTGTACTTTCAACAAGACTTGGCTAGATCACCGCAATTTCCGCTTTTGGTTACAAGCGGTACCCTTTTTTTTTTTTTTTAGTAATGCGTTGTGTAGGTCATAAATTTCAATCTATATGGTAATAAATTGTAAATTTGACTTACTAAAGCAAGAACCAGCCAATGCAATCATTTTTTATGTTGTTTTGTTATAGCAGCTGTTATAGCTGTATTAAAGTATAGGTCAGTTTGACTGCTTTGTCATGTACTTGGATCTCAGTATGACTAAAGAATCACAAAAAGTAAATCTTGTTGGTTTCTTATTATGTTAACAACATGCTTTTACTTAGTCTGTTCAATCAACATACAGTGGTGTGAAAAAGTGTTTGCCCCCTTCCTCATTTCCTGTTCCTTGCATTTTGGCAAAACTTAAGTGTTTCGGAACATCAAACCATTTAAACATAGTCAAGGACAACACAAGTAACACAAAATGCAATTTGTAATGAAGGTGTTTTATTATTAAAGGTGGAAAAAATCCAAACCATCATGGCCCTGTGTGAAAAAGTGATTGCCCCCCTTGTTAAAACATACTATAACTGTGGTTGTCCACACCTGAGTTCATTTCTCTAGCCACACCCAGGCCTGATTATTGCCACAACGTTTCACAATCAGGCATCACTAAATAGGAGTTGCTTGACACAGTAAGTCCACCAGATCCTTAAAAGCTACACATCATGCCGAGACCCAGAATTCAGGAACAATTGGAAAGAAAGTAATTGAGATCTATCAGTCTGGAAAGGGTTATAACGCATTTCCAAAGCTTGGGAATCCAGCGAACCACAGTGAGGCCATTATCCACAAATGGCGAAGACATGGAACAGTGGTGAACCTTCCCAGGAGTGGCCGGCCGCCCAAAATTACCCAAGAGCGCAGCGACGACTCATCCAAGAGGTCCAAAAGACCCCACAACAACGTCCAAAGAACTGCAGGCCTCACTTGCCTCAGTTAAGGTCAGCGTTCATGCCTCCACCATCAGGAAAGACGGGGCAAATGGCCTGCATGCAGAGTTCCAAGGAGAAAACCACTGCTGAGCAAAAAGAACATCAAAGCTCGTCTCAATTTCTCCACAACACATCTTGATGATCCCCGACTTTTGGGACAACATTCTGTGGACCGATGAGACAAAAGTGAACTCTTTGGAAGGTGTGTGTCCAAGTATTGGCGTAGAAGGAACACTGCATTCATAAAAAGAACATTATACCAACAGTAAAATATGTGTGTGTAGTGTGACGGTCTGGGGCTGTTTTGCTGCTTCAGGACCTGGAAGACTGCTGTGATAAAAGGAACTATGAATTCTGCTGTCTACCAAGAGATCCTGAAGGAGAATGTCCGACCATCTGTTTGTGTACTCAAGCTGAAACGAACTTGGGTTCTGCAGCGAACAATGATCCTAAACCCACCAGCAAGTCCACCACCGAATGGCTGAAGAAAAACAAAATGAAGACTTTGGAGTGGCCTAGCCAAAGTCCTGACCTGAATCCTATTGAGATTGGTTGTATGACCTTAAAAAGGCCGTTCATGCTCAAAAACCCTCTAATGTACTGATTAGGACAATTCTGCAAAGATGAGTGGGCCAAAATTCCTCCAGGACGCCGTAAAAGCCTCATTGCACGTTATCGCAAACGCTTGGTTGCAGTTGTGCTGCTAAGGGTGGCCCAACCAGTTATTAGGTTTAGGGGGGAATCACTTTTTCACACCGGGCCATGATGGTTTGGATTTTTTTTCATCTTTAATAACAAACACCTTCATTTACAAATAGCATTTTGTGTTTACTTGTGTTGTCCTTGACTATTGTTTAAATTGGTTTAATGTTCCGAAACACTTAAGTGTGACAAACATGCAAAGGAACAGGAAATGAGGAAGGGGGCAAACACTTTTTTACACCACTGTAGTAGTAAAAAGAACTCCCAAGGAGCGTTGCAACATGTAGATTGCAGTAAGTCAGTAAGGGCAACTGAAATTCCCAATATTATTATACCATCTGACTATCACGGAAAAGCGGTAGTTTGCGTTACCTGGCATTTGGGTGCTTTCCTTCGCTGCCTTTTTTTCACTCTCCGAAGTCAGATCAACAAACTTGCCCTACTTCGTTGGGTGATGCGTCTTCAAAGAGCCTCTATTATACACCTTTTCAACATTTTTGTAATCATGGGGGTCTCCTAGAATAGGTTTGTGTGCTTTGTAGTTAAAAAACTAAAAAACATTGTTTTTCATACTGCCCATTGCTGCAGTGCCTCCGCCTGAAACACTGTCTGAGCTCTTGGCCTGCCTTTCTGAAAAGCCCAGTCTGCTCTGATTGGTCAGCTTGGCCACTCTGTTGTGATTGGTCAACCAAATTTAAACAAGCCACTGGGCGGGTTGTGCTTGCTCTGGCTGCACCAATTGGCAGCACATTTGAAAAACTGGGCTGGCATTCTCAATAAATTATAATTGAGGAATTACAAACAGGAATGTGGGCGAGGTGTTTCCAGTGCTGTTTGTTGGGGTTTCTCACATACTGAACATCAGTCCTTGTTGTTATCTGATTCGCTCTCTTTTCTCTTGCTTTGTATAAAATATATGTATTTAATTTATTTATTTATGTATTTATTTCTGTGCAGAGTTTCAAAACGACTTCCAAGCATCAGATAGCAAAAATGTCTACATCGATTTGTTTTGATACATTTTTAGTATTACTGTAATTGTCTTTGGCGTATCATTAAAGTCATTCCATTGCCATCCTATAAATGCATTAGTTAGTTGCGACACACATGAAGTGTTGAGTAAAAATCAACAGTGGCTTTACACATCTTTGACTATCACAGGAAATGAATGAAGCAGAAAAAAAAAACATTCGGGCTTCTACAATGACAGTGTTGTTTTACTGCCAGCCTTGTCTGGCTCCTTCAAACTACTCTTCACTTTAGTACTTTGTCATCTATAAAGTGCTAAGCCCTGCAGGCCCAACCTAACTACACTTTTTGAGAATAGATTATTCTTGTCTTGTATATGGAAATGCTTACTTAGCAGTCCATGCCGTGTAGAGCAGATGGCTGGCTGGTGACCAGTGGGGGGGGACTTTTGTAAGGTTGCTCCATCCTTTCCCGCAGTAATGCAAAAAGAACCATTTGAAACATACCAAGTGTCAAAGCGTTGGCCTAATATTGGATTACTGTCAAGCAAGGGAGCATCTATAACTGCATATTATCTAAAACGGGTTTTCTCTAAATCTTTTTGCTGGAGCTTTTAGTTGTGTTACATACATTATTCTCACTGAATTTCTCTTTTTCTCTTTCAATGACTCATTAAATTCACAGGGAAATAAGGGTGCTGTGGCAGTCCGTTTTCGCTTCCACAACTCTGATATCTGCGTGGTCAACTCTCACCTAGCTGCCCACATTGAAGAATACGAGAGACGGAATCAAGACTACAAGGAAATATGCAGTCGTCTCCAATTTCGCCAGCTTGACCCGTCCCAGCCTCCACTTACTATCATGAAGCATGAGTATGTAACCAGTGGAGTATTATGGAGTTATAGTGTCACTAAATGTATTAAGTGTTTTCTTAATAAACATTTATTGCATTTTATTTAATACCACTACATCAAGTATTTGTCATGTAAAACTTTGATTATACAACTGCTTTTGCTCTGATGTAATGCTTGAAATCCAGAAATGTGATTTAAGTTAAGGATTAGTATACTACATTTGTAGTAGCTCAATGAGATTATTCATCATCTGTGAAAACATTTGATGCCTATTCAAGTTATCTTGATGTTCCTTTCTCTGTCTCCTTGTCCCTTTTACCAGTGTGATTTTATGGATTGGGGACCTCAACTATAGAATCAGTGAACTTGACGTCTCAAACGTGAAGGAGCTTATTGGCAAGAAGGACTATGAAACGCTGCACAGTTATGATCAGGTAATATCAACAATGGTCTTTACTCATCATTCGTGTTAAGCGGTAGTGATACTTATTAGCTGCACATTGTCCTCAGCTCAAGAGGCAGATCGATGAGCAGGCTGTGTTTGTTGGCTTTGCGGAGGGAGATATTCATTTCCAACCCACCTACAAATATGACACCGGCTCTGACAAATGGGATACAAGGTAATCTCATATGCGGAAAAACAGAATGGAACATGTTTAGTAAGGAGATCATTCTTCAATTATGCAGTGATGTTCAGAGCTAGAGTAAGGATAATTGAAATGTGTAAAGTACTCCAAAAATGACATTTCTCGTGTGATTGTTTATGAAAGCTTTCTACTGTAGTCTACCAATAAACATCTCTCCATTTATAGAGGGACATGGTCATTGATTAATCAGACTCTGCACTGTAGCAATGTTTGCTTGCCTTGAATTAAATCACAAAACACACTTTGTTCTTTTGGCCTTACTTTAGCCACTCAGTTTTCAAGCTATCAATTAACATTAAGAGCAGTGTTGTGTGGAATCTCTTACTCTTTTACCTCATTACCTTTGATGCATGTACAAATACAGTGTAATACATAGTATATCTTGTTTTGCCCTATGCATTTAGATACTTTTGTATATTAAATGTAACATGTAATAGACATATGTGAGAATTAACATATGTTCTTTCTTCTGCATTAAGTGAAAAATGCCGTGTGCCTGCATGGTGTGACCGTATCCTTTGGAGAGGGAAGAACATTGTGCAACAACATTATCAGAGTCACATGGCTCTGAAGACCAGTGACCACAAACCAGTCAGTTCCCTGCTTTTCATTGGGGTAAATAATTCAGCCTTTTACTGGTTTCATCTCAAATTCTTTCATTTAATTTCTTATGGTTTGAAAAGATGCAGTGGTCCGTTTTAAAAGTCCTACATACATACTTCAAGTAGGGAGGGAAAGAAGAGATTATACATCAGTAAAAAGTGCATTAAGATATAACTTGATCTGCTCGCTTCACATCAATAGGCTCTTATTTTTTGCTAAGGCCATATCACATTTCTATTACAGTATTATATAAGGGTCACATAACACAGATATTTGCATTTCTTTTCCTCTTACATCTTTTTCTTGTCTGTTCCTACAGATCAAGAGAGTAAATGCTGAGGCCTATAAAAAGACCTTTGAAGAGATTGTACGCAATATAGACAAAATGGAGAATGAGTGTATTCCATCTGTATCCTTGTCCAAGCGAGAGGTACAGTTTCCTATCCCATTTAGTCCTATTTCAGTGTAATGGGAGCTGTAATACCTCTCTGATACATCTCGTACAATGAAAGTTTTCTCTCATTATGTTCCTTTTGATGAATTCAGTAAGTAAACCACCACTAATGAAGTTGTGTATTGATTTTGGCCTGTGAGCCTAATCCAGATATTCAAAGGATACATTTATATGAAATGTAGACGTACAAGTAGAACTGTTCCATCTTGCATCATGAACCTTTCCCATCTTAATTTTAGTTCCACTTTAAGGACGTGAAATACATGCAGCACCGTGCAGAGACATTGAGCCTCTTCAATGACGGGCAGGTCCCGTGTCAGTTTGAATTTATCCAGAAGCCGAATGAGCCCACATACTGCAAGCCCTGGCTCACAGCCAACCCCCCAAAAGGCTTTATTGCTCAGGGTGAGTAGCACATAAATCAGCATTTCAGTCAGTTATCATTATTTCATAAAGCATCATTGTCCTGCCTTTAGGTTGTAGTTTTTTTTTAAATTAAGTACACTATGAGCTTTGAGGCCAGATCTCTTTGATTTTGACTTACAATTTCTGTCTTCCAAATAAAGTAATCAGAATAGAAATACCTTCGTGCTTTACAAATCCTCAAACAGACCTTAGCACAGCTTAACAACTCACAGGTTCAGCAGGCATCAATTCAATTATGACAGTTCAGCCTCCCCCTTTCTTTATTTGTTAATCTCTCTCAACATCTAGGTGGTTCTGTGGACATTGAGCTTGAGGTTTTTGTAAACCGCTCAACAGCGCCTGAACTTAACTCTGGCAAGGAGCAGATCGAAGACATCCTGGTGCTCCACCTGGAGCGTGGCAAGGACTACTTCATCTCTGTGACAGGAAACTACCTGCCCAGCTGCTACGGCTCCTCCATCCATTCATTGTGTCGGCTGAGGGAGCCCATTCAGGACATGTCGCAAGAGACCCTCCTCGAATTGGTTAGTGCCCCCAGTGTCCTTGAAATACCTCCTTTCCTTTCAGGGTTGTCTCATAGGCCACAGCTTTAATTTTTAGTGTTTCAAATTTTAAGATAAACATGGTTGAGTAGATTTTGACTGAACTGCTTCTTTTTATTTTGTTTGTTCTTAACATCAGGCAAAGATGTCTGTAGATGACAATGCAGTAAACACTGAAAAGCCTCTAGACATTCCTAAAGAACTCTGGATGATGGTGGATCATTTGTTCCGCAATGCCCTCAAGCAGGTA
The DNA here is from genome assembly GCF_008692095.1 of Etheostoma spectabile. NCBI lineage: Eukaryota > Metazoa > Chordata > Actinopteri > Perciformes > Percidae > Etheostoma > Etheostoma spectabile. The sequence goes on along the minus strand of NC_045738.1, from coordinate 13,444,082 downwards.
AGAAAATGTATTGCTGGAGCTTCTATTTTGGTGCTATGATAAAATCAAAGAACACTATACTCCGACTTTGTTTCTTGGGGGCAGTTTTCTTGTGAATTATAACTTTTGGCCTCCTACTAAGCTTTTTTTCCAGTATTAAGCGCAATAAAAAAAAAAGAATTCTCTAGTCTACAAATATACTGTTATGACTCTGTAGTTGTGCCTAAGACAAAAAGGTATGCACATCCTAAAAACTCACAAAAGCAAACAGATCTGTTTTGGCTTATGTGGTTGTGCTAGCAAAGCAAATATCTTTATATTTCATACAAGTTATTGTAACACAATGTGCTTCGTACAAAAGCGCAATGAAATAATACTTTGCTCAGATACAGAGTAAAATATATATATAAAACATGTAACACACACACACGTAGTAATAATAAATTAATCTTTATTTTTAAACATTGGATTGTGCTTTTAGTTTTAATTAAATCAAACCAAAAGAGTTATTTTTTTCAGCCTAAGTGAACCTATGTGTATTTAAGTTTCTTGGCTTAATGACTGTGCTTTTTAAGGAATCAAAGATGTAATATTTACTGTCCTATATGCAGGAAGACATATTTCAGCAACCTGGGCTCCGGAGTGAATTTGCAGAAATAAGGGATTGCCTTGACACTGGTATTCCAGATTCTCTTCGTATCCTTCAACAACATTGTCATCATAACCATCAGTGGAAAAAAAAACTGTTAATCTTGACAGAATATTTGAAAATGTAATGCAGTGTGCACCATCCATTATTATTTATTTATTTTTATTTTGTAAATAGCACTGTTTATATATACCAATGATCAAGAATGATGTCCTTGACTGTGTATTGACCTGTAGCGGGCAGTAACCACTCAGTGGCAGAGGCCTTGCTTCTCTTCCTAGATGCCCTCCCAGAGCCTGTGGTTCCCTACTCCTTTTACCAGCAGAGCCTAGAAATCTGCTCCAATGCCAGTCAGTGTGAGAAAGTGAGGGAGACAGCTTTCATCGCTGATCACTATTAATCTATTCCAAAATGTGTTAAATTATAAAAATGAATCCCTGGCTTTGTTTAATGCTTTAATTTCTTCTGTCTTCAGGTTATTTCCATGCTACCTCAGTGCCATAAAAATGTGTTCAACTATTTAGCTGCCTTTCTCCGTGAGCTGTTGAAGAATTCTGCAAGTAATCAATTAGATGTCAACATCTTGGGTAAGAAAAGGAAGCAGGTTGCTTAGTCGCTTTCCTGAATGAATTTTGTGAATTTGTTGTTGCTATTAGCTTCTGCTTTGTGCTTTAGTCAGCATGTTGAGTAAGGAATAGAAACTAACAAAGAAGCAATAGAAAGTGAAAATTACGGAAAATCCTGTTTATTATTCTGTCCTGCTTATAATCAAGGACCGTTGGCACTTATCTATTCACTACTTGGTGGAAAACAGGCTGTTTCTGGAAAAGAGAATGTATGCTCACCTAACTTAACTTAAATAATGGTTGAATGTGAACTAAATTATAGCATCGGAAGGATATATATAATATATATATATATATATATATATATATATCATTGAATTTTTTCTCATGTTTTCTGCCACAAAAATTAAACCCTGCTTATAAAAATATTACAACTCAGAAAAAAACCTTTGTCATACTATATGAATAATTTATTTTCTTTCTGTATAGCTACCATATTTGCCTCCTTGCTCCTGAGGTCACCTACAAAACAGGATCTTGCAGAAAAGAGGAAGACTCAGGAGTTCTTTCAGCACTTCCTGGCCCAAGGCTCCTCCTAGATAGAGGATGTCTCCCTCTTGTCCATCATGCTGAAGCCGAACACTAAAAACTGTACAGTCCAGCATTTTAAATAAACTAATGATTTATTATATTCTTTAATGGCTCTTTGTATAGATATATTTAGTATAATTACTGTAAGTGCTTATCTGATATTAGTTTGTTTCACACAGCAGATGTTTGTGATCTGTTTATACAGAGTTTATTGTATATCGTTAAGCATCTGAAGAGACCTAACAATTTTTAATGTGTGTATATTTTATTTAAAAAAATGTATTTTAATGTTTCGGATCTCAACAGCATAGTTTTTTTTTATATAAACTGTTGTGTTGGAAACCAGGTGTGTCTCACTGGTGATTTTTGCCAATCAACAAAGAACACTTAATGCTAAGTTTTCTGATAATGTTTTTGTGAGAATACCCTTCCCTGCATGTAGCTTATAAAATCAAATTTTTACACACAAAATTCAAAAAGTCACATCATTAGAAGAATATCAATTTGTTTTAATTTAGCATTAAGAATTATGTTTCCCATAATTCATCACGAATGGCTGAGAGTGACGTTGGTATCCAAGGGAGGGGATAGGAAGAAAGTGCTAAATATCCAAAGCCTAGGGATAAGGCTTAAATTTTAACAGGTAAATACATTTTAATGTAATTTATTTGTAGTTGATGAACGTAAGCGTTAGCGCACTACTAGGTGTTAGTCAGTGAATCGCTTGGTAACAAAAAACGTGTTATCCTTGCATGGAAGATGGGTAATGTCAACTGTCGAGAGTGGACTGGCAAACGTTAATAAGCTAACGTTAGCTCCCTAGCTTAGTTGTGAGTCAAATTGTTGCTAGCTAGCTAGCAAAGCTATGCATGTGCAGAGAAATAAGTGATAACGTTAGTTTATTTGGCCGTTCATTTTTCTATTTGGCGCTCGCAAACAAAATACAAAAAATGGTTAATGTTATGTTGACTCTGCAGTAAAGTGGCATAACGTTCAATGTTGGTTATAACGATAAAACCTACGTATTATTTAATATACAGGAACTACGGTTTGCCAAAAGATTTCCTAGGATGGCATAGGCGTGAATCGCCCTACTCTCCCTCTGATTGGCTAATACTCGTTGCCTGGTCTGGCTGGGTTGGTTAGGTTTAGGCCAGAGGAGGAAGGGTAAGCTAATCAGAGGCAGAGTAACTGTCTATGGGCAGGACTTGCCTTTGCCTTCCTAGGAAAAAAAAAAACTACTCGCCTACGGTTTGATATGATTTGTAGCAGGAAGCTAGCAACATATCTCTGATGTTAGTAACGTTAACGATGTGACCGAGATGTATTCTGTAAAATAACGTCAGATCAGTATCAACCAGCGGAATGTTACAAAGCCTGCATGACTGTGCACGGGTAACCACCGCAGTACCGTGACATTAAATTCGGTAAGCTTTATTATATTGTGTGTCAAACGGGGTAAACATGGCAGTTACTGAACGACGCTGAAGTTAGCTTCCGAATTGGCAGTTAAGGGAAAACCTAAGGGAAAGTATGCTGAAGTTAGCTTCTCTTGACAGCGTCCAATTTGGCAGTAAAGGTTAAGGGAGATATACCTTATATTGCTAAGCGACTGCTCCTCCGTTATTTGCACTTCTTACTGTTGTGAAACATAGATGTATGTAAGCGTGGAAAACATTGTGGGTACTGCTAACGTAAAAGCATTAAAACTGCCTGAAACCCACTTTGAAAAATGTGAAAGCTTCTATTTGAGAAAAAGCATTAAACTTATGCAATAGAGGGATATAGGTACGCCTACTTTTTTTTTTTTATCTGGACCTGCTTTTACAAATGCTAAAGTCAGACAGCTTTAATGCTTTAGTTACCTAAAATGTAGCTAAGTAAGTAAGCTAAGTAAGATGTGCAAAAGAACTGAGCATCAGTCGCTCAGTAGTCTCGCATTGCCAGATCTATCTTCACTGCGCTACGGAGTCGCTCAGCAATGCAAGTAATGTTTTCATTACCATAAACTGCGGAATCGGAAGCTAACTTCAGGGTTATGTGCCGAATCAGAAGCTAACTTCAGAGTCATAGTCTCTGCGTGTTCATCAGGCCACTCTTGTGTTTGTAAACGTTTACTAGCCGTGTCGAGTATGGAAAAGTTAACTGGCATTGTCCTGTGAGTGTGACATCTTTCATACGTTACTCATATCTTTTTTTATGAAAGGTAGCCCGATGAATGTTGGATGTAATCAGTTATGTCAGTAGCCGCTACTATGTCGTGGAATCAGAAAGTTCTAGATCTCGGTGTGGTCTCTGTAACGTTAGTTTCCCCCAACGGGGCTAATGTGTCCTATTGACCGCTGGCTTACTCGGACGCAATCCGTTTTTTCAGCGCTGACAATAATTAACCTTCTTTTGATTTACCCACGGACGTATTTACATTGGTGTTTGGGATAATTACAGCCTCACTTTATTTAGCACGCAGATGCGAGGCTGTGTCTAGCCAGTTGTTGGTAATAGTTCTTTTCTGTCAGAACAGGCCTTCAAGATGCATTGCTCTCTATTAGGTGTTATGATCAATCTAAACATGTTCTTTAATTTCATGCTGAGCTCTTTTAACAAGGCAATGCGGCTCTCTATTTTGAACTGATAACCACTCATCTCGTCCACTGCTACCTTAGATCAGGGACCAGAGATCAATCCTCTCAGATCATTTGGGACAGAATTGCTCACCTACTGTCCGTGAGGAAGCAGCATTAAAGTTTATTTTTTATTTTTTTTACATCATATATCTGGAAAAAGTCTGCTCCAACTCTGTTCTTTTTTTTTTTTTTTTCAGACATATCTGTTTGGCACGGCGTTTTTATTAAATCAAACGTTGGACCAATTTATTCATAGCATGCACTTCATTCTAAGTGCACAGTGAGTTTCATTATCCTGTTTAGTTTTTATTTTTTTCAATCTTTAGCATATGTCCATCTTCTCTTTTATTTTACTCCTTTTAAACTCTGTTGTGTCTTTTAATAACACAATGTGTCTCTTATATCTTGTCTTAGTGCTTTTTTATGCCATATGTAAAGTTCTTTGAATTGCCACATAGTACTAATAATTCAGTAAATTTATATTGCAGGCTGTAACGTTAACAGTGTGAGTGTGCAGTCCTCCTTGCCAAGGAAGGCGAGGCACCAGGGACCATGAGTGAGAATGGCCCTCATACGTCGGCGTCAATGTACTTTGAGGTGGAGGTAGATCACCTGGAGCGGGACGACGACGACGAAGAAGAAGAAGATGACAAGATCCACTTTGACAAAGATGATGACTTGATCGCCGAGCCTTCAACGTCCTCTGGTCGGGTGTACGACCGCACCACAGTACTCATTGAGCGGGACCCTATCCGGCTAGATGAGGAGGGCGAAGAGGAGGGTCACTGTGGAGGGGACGAAGATGGTGTTGCCTTCCTAACTGAGGGGGAAGGTGATGGAGATGAGGAGGATGTCTCGCTGGCTTTCATGAATGACCCTGATGGCATGTCACAGGGTTATGTGCACCACACCATTTCTCCAGACCAGATCCAGTTCACAATTAATCCTGGCTCCACTCGCATGCCACGCAACATAGAGGGGGCCACCCTCACCCTTCACTCTGAGTGCCCAGAGACCAAGCTGAGAGAGGTAAGCCTAATAAGGTTATCACCTCCAAATGTAAAGGATTTACAGCACCTACATACTGATGAAATGTGTATATGCTCAAAAACATGTGGAACGTTTCCTCCACATCTATTAAAATGAAGACTTTGGGGTTAGTAATAGAAATCTGGTTCCTGGTAAGGGGTTTAAAATAAATTTAACCCATTACAATTTTTAATGTTTATTAATAAAAATAATAAAAACACTTCTACAGCTTGATGTGAATAGTAGCATAGTTAGATGGTTGGAGTGCTAAAGGGAATGCAGTGTTTTTCCCTAATGTTAATACAGAGGCCCCACAAGGGAGAACTTTCTCTCCAGTGCTGCTTTTAATCTTGACTTTTTCGACTCACATAGCAGTGTTGGTTTGATCAATGAAGATGAGACAAGGTGTTGTGGATGGAATGGACTGATCACTCTGTTAGTTAAAAACTAAAAAAAAAATTGTGTTTTAGACCCCACTGCTATCTGTCATTGAAGTTGTGGATGAAAAGCCTACACATTTCTGTAGACAGTATAGAAGCATACTGGTTCTCTTTTATTTTAAATTCTTGGAGAATTTGTTATTCTACTTTTTCTTGTCTGTAAATGAGAAGAAACTGGACTGACGGTTAATATTTCCTGCTCCAACCAAATGGCGCAACACTGTTCTGATGGTTCTGAGTCACAAGAAAAGGACTACTCTTGAGGAGTTATCACATCCCCATTTCAGTAAAAATGATGTGTTGACATGAGGTTGAGGGTACAGGGTACTTTCATTGTGAAGTTACGTGCCTGTAAGGCTTTTCATCCAGCATAATAATATTACTAAACAAAATATGATACTGTGTGTGTGGAAGTTGGCCTGTGTTTATCTGTGTTACTGCTGTACGACGAGCATGGTGTTTGTTTGATCTTTATGTGATGTTCGATGTCTTGATCGTGTCATTGTCCTTGCATTTTTGGTTGGTTTTCATCTATATTGTTGTCATTGTCAAGATTTAATGGCTTGATTTGCTATGACATTGTTTTGATGATTGCCCAAGGCACAAAATGAATTTCCAAGAGGACAATTCATTCACTTAAGGTACTTCATTATCCCTAAACTGAACTGCACACGCCAGAAAATGCAAGAAACCTTTAACAAAATCACATTATGTGTAATAAATTGAAGCTGTAACATCTTGCTGATATAAATATGAGCACACTGTGATGTGCTAATTATGTTATGTGCATTCAATTCAGTGTGTATTCAGTGTCATTTTAGCCAGCCTTTGAAAAGCATGACAAGAGTAGAGCTGACCCAAGAGTAGGTATTTCCTGTGAAAAACAAATCAAAGACTCCAGCCTCTAGTTCAACAGGTTTCAAGAAAAAAACAAAAAAAACAATGACAAAGTCAAGCACTTAGTGATATTGCTGTAAATACACTAACATAACCAATAAATTTGTAATGGAGTGTTTTTTTTTTCCCACTATGCATGTGGGAGACCAAAGCATAGAATGCTCTTTCACAGTGATTAAACTGTTGGTGGAGAAGAGTCACGATGGTGTGGGAGATGAATACAGTACTGAGCTACAAGCTTTAGCAGTCCTCCTACTGTGGCTTTGCATGGATGTTTGGTAAACAAATAATCACTCCCACATCCTTAAAATTAAAATGAATAGCCTTAAACTACCCATCACTCAGATTGTTTGTCTGACTGATAGGGAGTTTAACCAGCTTTATATCACTTTCACTGTATGTACTCTACAACAGCTAAGCAGGTTTTGTCCCTTTCATAGAAGGATTAGGTGTTTTTGAGGATGTGTCCTGAAGTGAAGCATTGAGACTGGAAGGATGAGCAACGAAGGGGTTTCCCCTGTGTGCCAGTTATTTTACAAAAGGCAATCACTTGCACCATAAGAAATGTTAAACATCAGAAACTTGAGGTTTTGCTTAATAAATAATAGCATGCATTAGCACTTAACTGCTATGTGTAGTATCATTCACAGTCAGGCAGTTTTTAATAAATAGTTTAAAAGTTAGTTTGAATTCAACATTGGGCCCTTCATAAAAATGTCATTTCAGTTGGCTTGCTTTCTTGGAAAATGTGCTGCAATTTTGGCTGAAACTCAACTGATCCCAGAGGTCTTCATCAAAATTAAGGCATCATAAACATGCATTAGAAGTCTCTATATTACTTTGTGTAAAAATGACATTATAGTAAGACATTTTCTCTCAATTCTCCCACTTTGCTGGCTACTCAGCAGTCGACTACCAGATCTATTACGGCCATGTCATGTTAATGGGAAAAGATTTAAAAACATCTCTAAGAGGGTCATGACAGTGAGTTACAGGAATAATGTTTGCTGAGAAAGGGGATCCTCTCGTCGTGGTGGCCCACCACACGCTTCCTCCTCCTGACTTTGTGTTCTACACAGGATAACATTTTTGGAAAAAGCGAATGAACTGCTTTTATCCACATTGCCCCAGGAATTTTGTGTGAGGAGAGAGCGGGAGACTGCCACACTGCAGCTGAGATTGGCATTGTAAAACAGACTTGAATGGGATGTATAGCATGAGAGGTTTGTCCTCACCGCTGGTCTTTGTGCTCACCCGCTTCATGTGCCGACGGGTAGCTGAGTCATTGAGTTCAGGTCCTGTCTGAAAGGTCATACCTGACTGTCACTTCATCATATGGCCAGGGTGGTTATTCCTGAGATGAATTAGCAAAAAACTTTTCACTGGCTTTTTGAAATGCCAGTTGAATACTATTTAATTGATTTAAGGGAGTTAATGTTATATTTGTCCTCAGGTTTGGGTTGATTTTGTACAATAGATCTTAATTTAAACATGTTTAGGCACTGATGTTACCCTCCTCTTTATTCCTCATTTTATCAGGTGAAGCGCTACCAGTGCATGTTCGAAGGCTGCACCAGGACGTACAGCACGGCAGGAAACCTGCGAACACACCAGAAGACGCACCGAGGCGAATACACATTTGTGTGTAATCAACAGGGCTGTGGAAAGGCCTTCCTCACCTCCTACAGCCTTAAGATCCATGTCCGTGTTCACACCAAGGAGAAGCCGTTTGAGTGTGATGTGCAAGGCTGTGAGAAGGCCTTCAACACATTATACAGGTAATCCTTTACAGATTATATAATTACTTGAAACAGCTTTGTTGTTTTATTTCTTCTCATGGGTGATCATTATCACCGCTGTAGGTTCTGTTAGCAATATCTAGAAACTGTAGTATAAGTAGGGCTGGGTATTGCTTTAATAAATTACAATAGCAGTACCAATAACAGTACCTTTTTAAGGGATACCAATAAGAGTAGTTTATTTAGTAGTAATTTAAAGGGATACTTCACCGATTAGCATTAAGCTTTGTATCAGTAGAAACCCGGTGGTATTTTAAAATGGACGTGCTTCCCTCACTCATGTCCCCCTGAGACTAGATTTCTCTGTATTGTGGGTCTGTAAAAAAAGCCTCTGATGATGCAAAAATCGTCATTTAGCATCATCGGAGGAATTTTTGCTGTGGACTACAAGCCAGCTAGTTCCACATGTTTTCAACCTGCCCATAGGGGGTTGAACTCCTTACCCGAAGCAAGTCAAGTGTCAGTCATCTTGGAGCAAAGCTACAGCTCTCTCTTTTCAGCAGCAAACTTTTTCAACAGTTATGTGCATTCAAACTATCGCAATAGTTCCACCGAGATACATGGGTACATATCGGAGAATTTGCAGGAAACTTTATTATAGACGGAATACTCCACACACTACGCAAGCTTTGCTTGCTATGGAGACCAGCCCCTCAGCCAGCAAGGTCGCCCAATGCCGCTAGCCGGGTAAGGGGACATCGATGGCAGCTAGGCGGAAAGTTAACGTTAGAAGTCCACCTGTCCGATCCATCTTGCTTGCAAGTGTCTGATCGTTGGACAATAAACTGGACTACATCCAACTTCAACGAAACTCCCAACGCAAGTTCAGAAACTGCTGTGTTTTTTGTTTTTGTGGAAACATGGCTGAACAACAGTGTACCAGACTCCGCTATCTAGCTACCAGGCCTGCTAGCCTTCCAAGCAAAAGCTGCTCTGTCGGGTAAGACTCATGGAGGTGGGATGTGGTAACACGGACAAGGACTGGTACAGAAATTAGGCGCTTTTATCCAAGTACTGTTAACCACTGGCGGCGTTTGTAACTGTTAAATGACAACCGTTGTATATTCTATGCTAATTTCGTATGTCGTTTTTATACAATGTTTGTATATATTTTAAATGTGTAACACCACTTGAGCCACGATGAAACTTTGTTTCATGTAAATGGTTGAAATGACAATAAAACACACTTGAGTTGAGTTGAATGCCTCACTGTCTGTCTATATCTCTTGGAAGTGGACTCGTAGAGCAGCAAAGCAAGTGCCTTCTGGGATTTTGTGCCTTTCATCCACATGAGCCAAAAACACCTTTTCTTGCTTTTCTCGACCTATAAGGCACCAATTTCTGCAATAATTCACATTTCTACTACATAACTGACTTAATTTAAAGATATACATTCGTCTTTCCAACAGTGAAATATCCCTTTAAAATAAACCTTTAAGATTTTATGCATTCATCAGACATCACAGGTGTGTATTATAGCCATACATTTTGGTGGTACACTCGACTTCACCCCACCACAGACTCTATGGGTTGTAGTTGCTGTGGTATTGGGCCAATCACACGTGGCATGAAATCGAAGAATGCTTGCGGTGATTGGCAAAACGAAAACAAATAAATAGTCATTGTTTTATGGGTACAAAAAAAGATTAAATGCTGGTATTGTATGACTGAATAATTCACTACTACTTGGTACTAGGTTAGTTTGATACCCAGTCTTAAGTATAACTAATCAAGATTGGATTGTGTCATGATACAAAGGCAATCATTAGGCAGGTACTGCCATAAAGTAGAAGGCCTAACTAGTGTTGTCAAATACTGACATGTCTATTTTTTTTAAATAATACAATGTGAGATGGACACAATAAGTAATTTATGAATGTTTTTACTTTGCATTCATCTGCCCCTTTTCTAAAAAGGGGATAAATTTGGTCATTGGTCATCTTATTTATAAATGAGGTAAATCTGCTGTCTGAAAAGTCCAAGATTGATACTGCAGATGATTATATATTCCTTGACAGCACTAGGCCCAATTACAGTTTAAATCAACTTTGACCAATGCCAGGCATGCTCTTTGTTTGTAGCATTTTCACTGTTCAGATGTTGCTGTATTTTGCTGATATCTCAAGCAGTTCACACACAAGCCCTCTGGTCTGTATTAGTTCAGTTGCTCTGACAACATGTCTGGGGCTTGATGGAGCTGTGCCACTGTTATCAATTCCCTGTCAGAGGCTTTTACTCAAGGCAGCCAACCAATGCCACACATGGGTGGATTCCCTTTTTAATAACATTACTTTCCTCTTCCCATCCTCTGTACCACTCAGATTCTCTTATACAACCGCCATTGACAAAGCGTGTACTTGGTTCATTTTCCCTGTCTAACTAGATCATGTTGTCATCTGAATGTGGACTCACTTAACTGTCTTTTTTATATGCGTTTTAGTTTTATTCATAAAATAAGTGCAAACAAATGAACACATGCCCGTTCAATGCCACTGTGGTTAGTTTGTTTCTCTCTGCATGTCTTCCATTGTGGTTTAATGAATCACACTTGATTGTCTCTGCAGACTAAAAGCACACCAGAGACTTCACACAGGCAAGACATTCAACTGTGAATCAGAGGGATGCACAAAGTACTTTACTACACTTAGCGACCTGAGGAAGCACATTCGCACACACACTGGGGAGAAGCCATTTCGGTGAGCATTTCCATTATCCCACAAAGATCTGTGATACTAATAGATACTCACAGACATCTCTTTTAGTCTGTTTCAGTGTTTGCTTTTATACACTAATCAAATGTTTAGGGTTTTTTCATATTCAAAATTTTTACCCAGAGTGTCTTTCACACTGTTTTGGGAGCTGCATTTTGGTTAAGCAGAGGCCCAAAATATTCAGCACATAAGTTAACCAATGTATCACTGTTGTCTTCTTGCATCGGGTCCTAAGCATTCCTGACATGTTTTTTTTTCTGTCTTTGCCTTCAGGTGTGACCATGATGGCTGTGGCAAAGCCTTTGCTGCAAGTCATCACCTAAAAACACATGTACGGACACACACAGGTACTCATTACTGGTTTGTTTTATGTAACCTTGACAAGGAAGGACATGTTTTCAGCTATGCCTGATTTGCATTTACATTGTTACCAGTGCCTCCCACACATAGTTAATTTGAATATCCCAACCAAATGGGTTTTTACTTGCAGCCAAAACATTTCATGTGGTTTTGTTTTTACTGTCTTCCTTTCAGAAGTAAACTTAAAAAAAGACTGTATGCATGTGTGCTTGTAATGATTGGACAAATAACTTCCCTAATTGTTGTTTGCTGTGCTCCTGGACCCGATGGCTGGGAAGCTAAGTTAAAAATAAATGTTTTTTAAGTTGCAACACATGCAGTGTTCCACTGTGTTGTTTTAACAACACTCAATAAGCATTTGGGAACTGAGGACACTTATTGTTGAAGCTTTGTAGGTGGAATTCTTTCCCATTCTTGCTTGATGTACGACTTTAGTTGCTCAAAGTTCAAGGTTCCCCGTTGTTGTATTTTGTGTATATAATGCGCCACACATTTTCAATGGGAGACAGGTCTGGACTGCGGGAAGGCCAGTCTAGTAGCCACACTCTACAGCACACTTTTCCATTTTGCGTCAGTCCATCTCAGATGAGTTTGGGCCCAGAGAAGCCGGCGGCATTTCTGGGTGGTGTTGGCTTTCGCTTTGCATGGTAGAGTTTTAACTTGCACTTGTAGATGTATTCGATGAACTGTGTTAACTGACGATGGTTTTCCAAAGTGTTCCTGAGTCCACGTGGTAATATCCTTTACATAATAATGTTGGTTTTTAATGCAGTCCCACTTGAGGGGTCAAAGGTCACAGGCATTTAATGTTGGTTTTCGACGTTGCTGCTTACGTGCAGAAATTCCAGATTCTTCATTTGATGATATTATGGACTGTAGATAATAAAATCCCTACATTCCTTGCAATTGTACGTTGAGAAACATTGTTCTTACACTGTTGGACTGTTTGCTCACACAGTTGTTAACAAAGTGGTGAACCTTGCACCGTCCTTGCTTGTGAACGACTGAGCCTTTTGGGATGCTCCTTTTATACCCAATCATGATCAATTACCCTGTTCAACTGTGGAATGTTCCAAACAGGTGGTTTTTTTTAGCCTTTCTCAACCTTCCCAGTCTTTAGTTGCCCTTGTCCCAGCTTTTTTGGAACGTGTTGCAGGCATTAAATTCAAAATGAGTGAATATTTGCAACAAAACTAAGTTTATTGGTTTGAAAATTAAATAGCTTGTCTTTTTGGTGTATTTAATTGAATAGGGGTTGGAAAGGATTTGCAAATCATGTGCAATCAATGTTTTTGGCATGTATTTTATATCTCGTTAGTTTTGTGCAGAAGCCACCTTACAAAACGATGTTTGCTTGAAAATAAGATTATGCATCTCAAGAGGTTTATTCTCTCATAAAAATAAAATTAAAATATAGCCGCAAGCAGCGATTTGCAGGTTCAAACCTTTTTTCTCAATAGCAACTTCAAAGTAATTTCACACGTGTTCCAACTTCATCATAAAACAAATCCTACAAGCTTTGTAACCATTGGACAAACGGTGCACTTTGTTTAAAATGCCTACAACAGATTTGTCAAAAACATTTATTTTAAATTCAGTGTGATATGTATCTCAGTCCAGCTCATGAAAATTTGAGAAAAGCAGATGACCAACACAAAAATAATTGCTAAAAATAATAAAGACGCAAGCTGCGATTCCAAGCTCAAACCTTGATTTGCATCATTCCACGTCCAGTTATATGGTCAATTTGAATGAGACTTGCAGTGTATGTGTGAGATTATTATGTAGACATTTCATGGAAGTTTTGTGTTGATTGAACAAATATTTAGTCATTCATAGCCTGATTTGCACTGTATCACCTTCAGTTTGTTTACATTTATAGCGCCCACTGGTGTTCAGTTTAAATGAAACTTTTAGGGTGTGGTTCAGGTAATTATGAGGACATATTCCGGGAGATTTGTGATGATTGGACCGAGAATATGTGATTTATACGAAAATGTGTGTAATGCCACTCACCTATCTTGCGCTTGTAATGCCTCCTAGTGGCGTTATGTATATAAAACTGGTATATCTGGGGCACTTATCTGAACATAC
>NC_045738.1:13430210-13430333 GCF_008692095.1 Etheostoma spectabile | reverse complement strand
TGTGATGATTGGCCTTACAGTTGCTGATTTGTGTTATGTCCAGAGCCACGCCCCTTTTGAAGTTCATTGGTCAATAACTTAAAGTAATTGAGATATGGACATGCTTTATACAACTTGTAATAA
>NC_045738.1:13429643-13430200 GCF_008692095.1 Etheostoma spectabile | reverse complement strand
ATTGATGATTTACTGAAAATTTGGTGGCAGTTGGCGCTACGATGTAGGAAGAGATCTCAAAAATATGCTTTTCAAGAAATTCAAAATGGCGGAAAGATTTAGGCAGACCTTAATGATCCTGAAATTTTGAGTCAATTGGACTTACGGTGTAGAGGGCGTGGCCTTTCAAAGTTTGCATTTTGAAGCCTTAATTTCAGCGCAACCATGTAGCCGATTGGGTTCATATTTCTGTAGAAACACATGCTAGGCCTTAACAATATTGGAAAAATCTTACATTGCAATATTTTTTTCCCCTGCGAAATATATTGCGATATGAAAAAGTAATTTTTTAAAGATGACAAATAGCTCTATTTGGGAATAATAAATCATTCTTGACTACTGCTGGGATTTTGTAAGGGAGTGCATCTACATAGAAGAAAAAAATGTGAACCATTCTTTGTTAAACTTTAATGCTTTACAAACACCAGGGCAAGTAAGCGCTGTGACTAACGTTACTCTTCTGAAGTGATTTTGGAGGGAAATTAGGTAAAAATATGCTGGTTGACTAGCATGACACC
>NC_045738.1:13407328-13429633 GCF_008692095.1 Etheostoma spectabile | reverse complement strand
TATAATACTATCAATCCAGGCTAACGTGATTGACAGTGACTGCATTTTGCTTCCTCTAAATTTCAGGTTGTGGTCGACTAGTGGAGCCAGCTTGTTAGTTTGATAAATTGATCAGATCTGCATGTCATGCGCACTAGCAACAAACTCTGTGTATCTAAGAAGTATTAAATCAGTATAAAAGACGTTAGATCAGACACAGACTTCTGTTGTGGATTAGTGTTATGTTTCCAGTGTTGTGGCTCTGAACCGTAACGTTAGTTGGGACAGACGGACTCCTTGTTTCTTTAGGCTAACTATATTAGCTGGCTGGAAGCAGCTTTCGGTGGGTAAAATGGCCGGGAGACATTGTGATTATGTTGCATTAATCAGGTGATTTAGTTTGTATTTGCAGCGAACATAAAACACTGACTACTGTAGCTTCACTGACTACCCATCAAAACTATGCGCATCACTGTGTCAGCGGCAGTTGCTGCCTACGGTACTTTTCTACACATGGAGAGCCTCACTTCCCGTAACAATAACCCCGTTGGACTAACTTCACATACACAAGTTGCCCACATGGCTACTTGTCTTAAAGGGGAAGGGTCGGATGGTAATAATCAAAGGAGAACGCTGGAAGTTTACTTTTTTATCAAGCAGCAAAAAAGTTTTAGCATCAACATCGCAAAGTCCTGCGATGTGAATATTGCGCATGCGCACATTGCGATGTCAATGCTAAAACACAATATTGTTCAGCCCTAGCACATGCACACCATTTCCAGTTATTCCCCCAAGTTTCATGTTTCTAGCTCATTCCAGCTCATGGTGTACTACAACTTTTTTCCTCCTTACATGATGGGAGACGTAGTAGCTTTATGATAAGATAGTGCTGCTCACCCTGCCAAGGCCATAGAGAAAGTAAACAGACAACACATGTTGTCTGTGCTGAGATTTGGGCACCCGCAGTATCTTTATTTACTTTGAAGGTTCAGCTAAGCGTAACACCTCTAGCATGAGTTGACAACAGCATGAGGGACAACACCTACAAAATTGTGACTTTTGAAGGGAGGTTGGTAACGTTAGTTAACATTATCCGTTTACTTTAGCTAGGCTGCTGTAGCCTTCATACTGTATGAGTTATGTCAATCATTACACAATTGCCACTGAAATAACTGCTATTAACTGTTCATTCACTATATAAAAACCACTATGTGTGGAGGAAAAAGTGTGCAAGGCTGTCGTCGGATTGGAAGTTGATCAAGAGGCTCCTTTGCGGTTGTATATTATTCAGTGGTGCGCGGTGGTTTATAAGAAGAGAAGCTTCTTTGCTCGGAAATTAAAATATGTACACAGTGTTGTTAATTTTTGTGTTGTTAGTTTTTTCACTCAAAATGATATGTTGTATGCTTATGAGTCACATCGTAGCAGGTTAGCCTAAGGCATGGTCTAAAACTCTTTTACATACGTATTTTTCCAGACGTCAATGGGAGAAAATATTTGGAAATCCATTTTCGGAACCCTAGGTCTCTCGGAGGAGGAGCTAATAGAGCTCTTACCTGTCCTTATGCTTTCCATTCTCTGTCCTCATTCTGTAGGGGAGAAGCCATTCAACTGTCCCAGTGATGGCTGTGAGAAGACGTTTAGCAGCCAGTACAGTCTGAAGAGTCACATCCGAGGCCACGACAAAGGACATCCCTTCACTGTCACCCTCACCCATCCGCTCTCTGAAGTGAGTCACAGTGCAGCAACTTTGTCTCTCGATGTTGGTACATGTTGTCCACGCACAGCTTGAGAGCAACATGACACTGTGGTAGTGATAATATTAATTTTATTAAAAACTAAATCTACATATCTATATGATGTGGACGCATGCATATGTCTACAACAAGGGGTTCACACTACACTGCATTAACCACCGTACATTGAAAAGTTATTTCGAAAATTGTTTAGCTTTAGACTTTGCTTGTCTTCTTCACAGGAAAAGTACTTTTCTATGCCATTGTCATTACTTGCCAGTTTAGCTTTTGTGGTTAATGGTTCCTTTCAAACAATTTTGACATTAACATACAATAGGTGTTGTACTCTTTTCCAATATCGTTTCCCTACAATGATGTGCTTGATCCTTAGCAAGTTTAATTAGGTCCAATTCCTCTGTTAATTACAGGACGCAAATCACTCGCTGTGCCTCAGTGACTTGAGCCTCATCTCTACAGACTCAGAGCTACGAGAGAACATCCATAATGTAAGTCTGGACTTTGCTTCAGCTTTGTCAACCAGACAGTGGATTGAAAATGTTGAGCAGTTGTCCAGCTGGTTACGATGCAAATTACTAGGCAGCTACTTGACACCTAAGTTTATCCTTTGTTTATTTAGAGACAAAACAAGAGTTTCTGGCTGTTGTGGTAATTAGTAAAGTCATTTCATTGTATTACAGGCTCACAATTTGGACCTCAGCAATGTGAAAATCTTTGAGCTCATGTTCCAGAGTCCTGAAAATAGTGTCAGCCAAGATGATGCCAATCCCAACGGTCAGTGCATTTTGACACCCAACAGCTTGAATTGTATTGAATGTTTTTGTTCACTGATGGGAGTTTGTTTTTCTTCCTCAGAGAGCCTTGCGGAATCCTTCAGCCTGGAGACGTCTACCCGGTCGGTAATGCCTGATGGATCGTCTCTCATCTCTTTCTCTCTCCATCCTACTTCATCACCTCCCTGTCCCCACAAAACTGCAGTCATGGAGGCTCCTTCCCAGCTCAGTCAGAGCACTTCCTCTCAGGCCTCCACCCCTGCCCCTGTCCTCACCACTGTCAGCTCCACGCAGCCGCCGCCTTTCATGCAACTAACCGGGCCTCAGCAGATCTCTGACGTGCCTGCCCAGGCTTCTGTCCAAGCGCCAAACAATGTCACCACCCAGCACTTTGTGGCACTGCCCCCCACATTCCTGTCATCAGATAGTGCCACCCAGACCACACTTTTACCACCAGCCATCTCCACTCCTCCTCCAGTGGCTCCAGCACTGACCACCCCAGCACCAGGCACCGCACCTATTTCTGTTGTTGCTGCCACCGCAACAGATGCTCTGGCAGCTGTTTCTCAACCTGTGCCTTTGGCCAACATCCCTGCCCCCAACCCAGGCCATGGTTTGGCTAACACCCCTGCCACTATCACCATAGCTCCCACCCCAAACCTGCTGCAGCCCGGCCTGGTCATGTCGGACCAGAACCTCCAGTGGATCCTCAGCAGTGCTGCCAACAGCCAACAGAACCCAGAACAAACCGTGAGTAATGCATCCATACAGAAATGGTGATGTGATTTTTACCAGCCCTAATTTTGTGATTTGTTCTAACACATCCTTACATGCATTAAGTTAGGGATTTCTTGCATGTTGTCTTCTAATCATAAGTGTGTTCATGTGGGAGGATTAGCAAACAACATGCCACACACTTACATAATTATGCAAAAGCCTAATTTAACAAATATGTAAACTAAACCAGTGGGCATAGCTAAGACAATGGTCAGCACTGACTCTGTATTTACAGTAAGTGTAGCAAAGGCATAGGTGTTACTTTGTCAATATTACTTTTAATAAAACACAGACACACCATAATTATCATTTTAATACGGTTAGAAATCTGGTGCAAATCAACCTCATAGTACTAGCATGTCCCCAGCTTTTTCTATCCAGTTACAACAGTGATGTTTAACATTTGTTTGCAGCCACATCAAGGAGCTCCAAAAGTGGAAAAAGTTTTCTTCACGACAGCCATACCAGTGGGAGGAAATGCTGGTAAGTCAATGGGTAGTAAATTACAATATATTTTCATGTTCGGGACATTGGCCAAAAGACTGTAATGAAATGATAGATTTGTGTTGACACCCAGTGCAGTGCTTAGCTTTAATTGGATTCATTAGATAGTAGAGTGGTGTCCAGTAAGCTCCACTAACATACAGTCCCAATGGTTTTACTATCCAAAGCAGTTCCAAGATGCTGACACTCAACTCATGCCACTGTGCTAGAACAGTTAAAATGATACAATATTTAAATAATACAAATGACAAGTTAAGGCACAAGAACAATAACCTAAAAAATATTCAGGATAGGAAAAGAACAAGTGTTGTCAACTTGCGATTAATTAACCTCTTGTTTCAGCTTTTTTATTATCCACATTATTTTCTTTGAAAGAGTCATAACTAAGCATTTCTGATTGGAGTTTTCGTTTAAATGCTGAGAAGGAACAAGATATAAACTGCTTTGAAAGTTGATGGAACAAGTTTTCCCTCAGTCACATTCTTCTGTTTGTTGACATCAACTCTGCTCTCTTCTCATTCAATAACTGATCAATGCCAACTTCTTACTGAGCAGTTTGTAATTTAATTTTGAAAAGCTTTGCAGGACACTTGGAAAGCAAGTGTGTTTTTTACTTCTGGTTTTCAATGAACTTTAAATTGTGTCTCTGTTTTTAGGCAGCTCAGTCCAGCAGATCGGCCTCAGTCTGCCTGTCATCATCATCAAACAGGAGGAGTCCTGCCAGTGCCAGTGTGCCTGCAGGGACGCTGCTAAAGACAAGGGTTCAAAGAGTGCCTCTTCCATTGTTTCAGCCCCAGCACAGCCGCAACCCCCAGAGCCCCCTCCTCCCCCACTATCGCAACCCCCAGAGCCTCCACATCATTCAGCCACCTCATCTTCTTCATGCTGTCTCCCTGAGTTGTCCTCTAAGGTGAGTGAGGTGAGGCAGGAGGCACCCTCTTCTTCCTCCTACTCAGCTCAGACAGTCTCCTCGATAGGGAGCAGCACTGCCACAAACCCTCCCTCGTCTGGTGGGTTAGCCAATATGGATGTCTCAGACTTCCTTTCCCTGCAGAGCCCTGAGACAACTGGCAACATTGAGGCTCTGCTGCTGGTCGCTGATGACTTTAACATGGCCACTGATGGCAATCCTTAGTAGAGATGCCTTGAGTCTGGCATCATGTGTTTGTTGCACCAACTCATCCACAGGCATCAAGTCCTCCCACGTTTCGAGTCATTCGTGTATCAAACCCCCTGCACCTGCAGTGCATTCTGTTCTGTATAGCATTGTTTAACATTATACTGTGTGTGTGTGTGTGTGTGTGTGTGTGTGTGTGTGTGTGTGTGTGTGTGTGTGTGTGTGTGTGTATATATATATATATATATATATATATATATATATATATATATATATATATATATATATATATATATATATATATATATATACACACACACAAAAACTATGACTGTTTCTGTTGATTCATTGCAGTAGTTGAGTTTAAAAAAAGGATTAGTTTACTTAATGAGATTTAGCAAAGTTAATGAATGCAGAGAAAAGGCAGTAGATCCTTTATCAACATAATCAAACTGTATATAATAACCCCTCAATATCCACCCTGAATTGATTGAATGAAACAAATGAGTGTTGTCTGATCACTGATAACTTAGAGTTCCATTTTCCTGATTTGAAGATCAGACACCTGAGCAGGAAAACAAATGTGTCTGTATATGCTTGTACTGTACTAAAGGTCCTAACAAATGCTCAAAGCTGGTATGCAACTGACCAGGAAGCACTGTATTAGAGGAATTTAAATTGTATTGCTCCTAGTAGGAATTTGAAGCAGTTTGCCACATAGCCCCCCCCACACACACATAGCTGTCATTAAATATGAAGTGATTTCCTCAGTATTTTTGTTTTCTAGGAAGACTAGTGTAGTCCAGAAAATGTGATTATTATTTTTTACTTACAAAGTTATTTACTAATTGAGAAAAGAACCTGTGATCCAATCTGTCTGTCTTAAGTGAAATCAATAAGTTGCCTATAACTTAAACTAATTTAAAATTGTACATGTTAATTTATTTAAATACTTGATTCTTTCATTATACTGATAATACTATTATCTTCAAGATAGCAGAGAAATCTATTAATTTATTCCAATCACTTGTATTTTTAAGTTGAGTTTTTGTTACTGACTTGCTTTTTTCTTTTTAAAAACGTAATGATATTGCTAAAAGCAAGTTTGAGAAAAGATGATTGTAGACTGCAAAGTGGAAAATTTATTCTTGATCTGCTTGTTTGCAAAAATGAAACCGTAAGGAACTACTGTCAACATCCCATGTGTTATAGGGTTGTGACCCTCTCAGGGATGCATCAAGTCATAACTGATCCTGGTTCCATTAATTTGTTACTCAGACAAGTTTTTCTCACCAGATGCCCCACACTTGCAGTCGCCCTACATTTTGCTGCACTCTTCCCTGTTTATTGCACACTAACTTGTAAAGTGAGTAATCTGACAGCTTTTTAGCTGAGGTGCAGCACCACTACATACTTTTTGTATACAACTGCTGTTAAAGTAGCATTTAAAAGATGGTGTCCTGGCGACAGTGTAAATACAGTACATTTTAGTGTAAACATTTGAGAAACTTGTAGATTATTCTAGAATTTGTATTTTTGTAAAAACTTTTGAATTACTGAGTTTGGAGCTAATGTATAGCCTCTACCCTTGTATTTTTCCCCCAGTCACATTTATGCAGATGTGTTTTTGCTGTGTTTAGTTGAATAGTTCTTCAAGCAGCTGGGCTTTTGTACAGTCCCCAAAGTAAGAAAATATATGTAACACATAGCCTCCTGCTGAGAGTACAATTTAACAGTATTGTTTTACATGGGACACAATGCAATGATGATTGAACAAAGGCATTATGCCCTGTATACTAGAGTGTAGAGCTACTTAGCCTTACAACAGAACTGTTTTATGAGCCTCCTTGCCTTGGCAGTCTCTGCTTTAGACAGACTTGCCATTAACATGCCAACACACTCATTTTCACTGAGTCTCTGGCAAACTTTCCAGCAGCAGATCACAATAAGGCAAAAGCATTGAGACAAAAAAGCGTGTGCTTTTCCTATAAATTATTGTTTTGCAGCTGTCTGTTTGGAAAGTCATTCATTGATATGCAGCATAACTGATGTGAGTCTACATTTAAATTCCAGGTTGTGGGATCAAACCAAACTGACATGCATGTTACATAACTCATGCTTGGCTTTATTTTTGCCAACATTTAGGAGGTGCCAAGAAGGCAGTTAATAAGTTGTAAAAGGCTCCAGTCACACCGTGTGCTCTAAACCATTCCACATATGCAGTATGAGAGATCAGGAGTGTCCCTACTTGGTTCAATTGTATTACAAAAAATGTTGATCATTTACTCACCCTTTTCTTGTTAAGGCACTCTGAAATTACTGCCAGAAATTAAGTTCATACCATCTATATATATATATATATATATATATATATTATACATGCATACTGTCAAAAAAACAAAACTATGCAATTTTATGTGCGGCATTCACCAGTTTAAATACTGACTCCAAGACGATATGTATTCCTCCCTTTGTTAAATGATACTCTGCCACAACCTTATATGCGGAACTCAAGAGGCAAAAGTTGCCTTTCCATTGCCTACAATGTTAAAAGCATGTTTCTTGAACTCCAGTATATTGCATTTCACATTTGGAGTGGTGTTCCCATGAATGTGGCAACACTGCAATCTTTCTACAATCTGTTTAAAACCAACTGGATAATTTTAAGTAAATGATTCTGTTTTAAGAATTATTTTGGTCAAGTGTAAGCAAGTTGTTTCATTTGGGCTAACTCCATTTGTGTAATCATCTCAGCCTTTCACATTTAAAATTTGATGTGGGTTATTATTTATCATCACTAATGAGTCAAAACATAGTTTTGTTTAATCAATAGGCAGAAATGGTTTGTGATGTGACCCAAGTTTGTCTCTGTAGTTTACCTGAAATGCTCATGTCAGCAAATTACTGAGACATTTTTTTGGAAGCAGCTTGATCAGTGTTTTAGATCAAGAAAGATTCTCAATTGGGCAATATTTAAAAAGAAACCATATGCTTCCAAAGGAATGTCTTACACCCAAAGAGTGACTTAATTCAAAGTTTAGTTTTTTTTTTTTTTTTAAAGAATGTATAATGTGAAGTTTGCTTATGCTTGTTTCATATAAAGTAACAATACATTTCTGAATTGAGAGCAATATAATACTAATAAACCCTTATCCTTGTCACTGAAATGTTAGCTTCTTCTGCTCAATGAAGTCTTCAGTTTAAATTGGCAGACGATCTTTAATTTGTTTAATTATAAAAATGGGGGAGGGAGGGGAATGGTTTGTTCCACTTCTGGTCACTTCCTCAGTGGTAAGGACACATTCTGGAGAGATTTTCTCTGTGAGAAAAAAACAGATTAACGGTTAAAAATCTGCATTAAATCCCAAATGCCCAAGGACAGAAAAGTGAGCTCACCACTAGAATATCACTTAGATCTTTCAAGTCATTAGAGACTCTGGTGCACAGAGTTATTTGCTCAGACAGGGTCACCAGTCTGTCCTCGGTGTCCTCCAGGTTCTGTGGAGGATATAACTTGTTACTTGCCAGTTAGTTTTGTCAGACATTAAAAGGTTAACGTGGCTGACCTGTCTGGCCCGCGAAACGCCCTCATCAGGCTGCACGGTCATTGTGTCTTCTGTACAACCTGCAACCGTTTTACAAACATACTTGGAGAAATAATAACAGCTAAGTTGAAAATATGCATGTTTTGTTACCTGTGTTCGAAGCCATGACCATAGCCCTTTTCTTTTCCCCGTGAACTCTGTATTTCTTTATCTGTGCCTTGTGTGTTTTTTTAAGCAGTTACTGATAGGTGATGTCAATTTCCACAATGAACCTTTTTCACAAACAGTTTAGCCTTGTCATAGTAGGAAAACCACAGCTGAAATTGATAACCTTAACGATGGCTCAATTCCATTAAATGTCCCAGTAATCTGTTTTACTGAGTCAACATGCACAGTACCAGGGGCCTCTCCTGAGTGGAATGCGGCCATCATTAATGGTATTGGATACACCTGTGTTTTTCCTAGTCTGCCATGTGAACATTTCTTCCGTAAAAAAAAGCCTATGAAGAGAGCAGGCAGGACAAAAAATGAACTTGTTAGTAAAGAAATGCTTATTCTAGATATTGCATATTTCCAAAACACAGCATTTAAGGAGCGCCAACCCCAGACTAGAATATGTCTTCATATATATAACTAAATTATTTTATACCAAACTTTAGCAGTAACATTGTGTCAATGGTTCGGAAGTAAATAAAAGACAAGGGGAATACAAAGTAATAAATCAAATGGTTCGACTTTCACAGACAATTATCTTGTACAATTAAAATATATTTAAGAGTTTTCAAAAAGGTTGCTAGCGATTTGGATTGTTTGAAAACCATGTTACCTTTTGTATATTTTTAACATTTTGATGGCTACTTTCTTGGATATGAGATATGCCTAATAAAAATACTTCTAGAGACAGACATAAAAACCTTTTTACCTCAAGTCCACAAAAAGAGCAATAATATATGGATTTTTTTCTTATTGCGTGAAATGTTTTGTTCAATATCAATATAATTTAAAATTAAAAGACATAATCCCCCGTCAATTCTCCAACGTCTGAAGTTCTCTCTCTCTCTCTCCTCCCCCCCCCCCATATCTAGAAAATAACGAGGTTTTTTTTTATTATCATCTAAACTTTACAAACATGTTAAACATTTATTGAACAGTTTGGCATTAGAAAAAAATAAATAAATAAAAAAATGTTTATTATACAGTAGCTTGAGGAAAAAAAAGGACATATAAATATAAATATGAATACAAATAAATCAAATTTAGAAGAGTGGATTAAAACATGAACATCAAAAACATAAAAACACAATACAAAGACAAGATGAGATGGGCTAAGGCTATATAATTATAATTCCTTAAAATTGCAGTAGATCAGCTATATAGATAGTTTTCTTCCTATTAATGATATGGATGGACTCGCAAAAGTTTCGAAATTCACTCCTGAAGTGTTTAGAAAACAACCTTCCGCTGGCCCAATCAGGAAATCCGCGTCATTCTTTGGGGGCGTAACCCGGAAGATAATTGTTATTTCCGGGTCAGACGACAACATGCTCGCCGGCTGTGAAATTAAAAATCCGCCGCTTTGGTTTTATGAAGTCCGTTTGTAACGTCGCTGTTGAATTAATCAAATCCAGAAGGGCTCACAGTTCAGCCACAGCTCGTCGACTCGGAGGAGAGATGTGTAAAGAGCTCAAGACCAGAGTGCTGCGCATGTTGCCGCCGAGCTGCCACGGCCCGTCTCTTCCTCAGGAGGACCACACAGGTTAGCTAGCGTTAACATTCACGGCAGAAGTGCGTGTGCTTAGGCTTAGCTCTCAATGACTGATAGATGTTACTGAATAAATATGAACGGACTGCCTGTCAGTGACGTTAGGTGACGCAAACATATCACTTGCAGCATGTTAGGGTTGGAGCCATGCTACATGCTAGTAACTGGTGCACTGTAACTTTTATTCTTGTGTTTTACCGTTTTTTTATTGCTTATGATTTTTAACTGTTTGTACTTGTGTTTTATCTGTTTAACTGATTTTGTGTAAAGCACTTTGAATTGCCCTGTTGCTGAAATGTGCTACACAAATAAAGCTGCCTTGCCTTGCCTTGCCTTGCCTTGGTAATATGCGAGAGGCTGCTAGATTTGCTTAACTCACCAGCCTGTGGCAGGTGGACCGAAAAGTCCATTTCTGACCCTATTTCAGATTTTGCTGACATGCATGACATGGACATCTCCCACTTTGATTTAAAGACTATCCTTCATCAGGCCCACAGCGGGGATTAGATTAGTAAGTGTTTTAATAAAAAGGACATAGTGCAAGAACAATAGGCATCAGTTAGAAGAAAAAAAAATTCACACACACACACTCACACACACACAGACAGTACAGCCCCCCCCCCCCCCCCCCCCCCCCCCCCCCCCCCCCCCCCCCCCCCCATCAATTTACAATGTACTACTGACCTGTCTGATACAGTGTTATTGAAAGTTGCGCATATACATATATTTTCTTCCCCCACGGTTTTTAGTCCTCCTTATTTTTGAACTTCAGATGTTGCTGAAATCCTGAGTTGCACGGTGAAGGCTCTTAAGGAGGGTCATGTGGTCGGTGTACCCACAGACACCATCTACGGCCTGGCATGTCTGGCCCAGAACTCTGAAGCCGTCAGAAAAACCTACGACATCAAAGGACGAAATGGACATAAACCACTGGCCATCTGTGTAGGAGAAATCCAGGATATCTATAAGTAAGTGAACGTACGTGTGTCTGTCGATTTTTCCACCAAAGGATGTTGTTTTAAGGATGGTGAACATGAGCGTGATGAGCAGGGCCACACGGAATCTACGGATGGAGAATTCTCCGCTGATTTTGAAGAAAAAAAATGTCAGATTAATCTCAGAATGTTAGAACACGTCCACCACAAGCAGAAAACGATCCACAGATTTTCATTTTGAAATTGGTGCTGAAAACTGTAAAAAACAAAACAAAACAGAACTACAGTTTGATATATATATATATTTTTTTGTATTTTAAAATATCAGTGGTAACTCAGTTTCTTCGTAGACCTACCATTAGTCATCCACAGATGTGTCACACGTAGTAGAGGCAGAGATACGGTCTCCAGGCCAACAAGACTTTACATTTCGAGTGACCCGGTATTTATTAATTAATTTGCAAGGTTATGATTTGATTAGATTCAACTTTATTGTCATCACACATGTACAGGTACAATGCAACAAAATACAGTTTAGAGAGTTTAGAGAGCCTCCGAGCCGCAGCTAGTGAAAGCGCCGCCACATGCACTCTGATGTCTTTACATCAAGGCATTTGTAAGTAAATCCCACATTTAATAAAGAGGAGATAAAACAGACTCGCGAATGACAAGCTCTTGGATTAAACCTAGAACGGTACAGAGTTACAATTTGGAACTGTGCCATAGTATCCAAACTTTCTCAGATAGTGACTCGCTGTACCACCGGTTTTAAAAGCTCTGCTCAACTTTGCCATTGTTTTGGTTTCCATGGACAGGTACTGCAAGGTGAAGGTGAAGGAAGCGCTGCTGGGTGACCTGCTGCCTGGTCCCGTCACTCTGGTGTTGGAAAGATCTGAAGCACTGAACACAGATCTCAACCCCTTTACTTCAGTAAGCCCACTCAATTTGGACTGGATATTGCTAAAAATAAAACTGCAAACAAATGGTTCATTAATGAACGTCGGTCGTCTGTCGTTGCTACGTGTCCGTGTGCCCCTCAGCTTGTAGGCGTACGTATCCCAGACCATGCCTTTATGAGACGCCTTTGCCAGATGTGTGCTGAACCACTCGCACTTACCAGCGCCAACATCAGCTCATACACGAGCACCGTGGCCGTAAATGTAAGTGGTAAAATAATACATGGCAAGTTTAGAGAAACAGTTTGACATTCACTGTTTCCCAGCATCTTAATTCAGATTGATGTCTCTCCTTGTTTTACTGTATCTCTTTGTCATTAAAGTTTACAAAATTATCCTTTTTTCATAATACCCTGCATGTATCTATATGATTCTTACTAGTATAATGTTACTGCTACTACATTGCACATATCTGTGCATTTTGTTCAGACATTGTTCATATTTCATAGCCATATTTATTCTGCTCTCAAAAGGTAACTGCTAATACACTGCACATATTTATATTTAATTTATATTACTCTAAACCACATCCTGGAAACCAACTGTACACTGCTGTCTACACTGCACTATATTTCTTGTCCTGTCTATACTCGTATCACGTTGCACTTTTTTGCTCTTTTTGCACTTCTGGTTGGACGCAAACTGCATTTCGTTGTCTTTGTACTTATACTCTGCACTATGACATTAAAGTTGAACCTAATCTAGTCTTTTAATACTGCTGTTTTCCTCCTAAAGGAGTTTCAGGAGCTCTGGCCCAAACTAGCTCTGGTGGTGGATGGCGGACCAGTAGGAGACAACAGCCGCCTCGGATCAACCGTGGTGGACCTATCGGTACTTGGGAAATACCGCGTCATCAGACCCGGCTGGTGGGTTCATGCTGTTACTTACTTAGCTTTCAGTTGCTGCAGTTTAGTGTGTCCTTGTTCAAATGAAGTCATATCCACCAATCATTTCCACAAAATAATTCACAGGAGAATTAAAATTTAAGCAAAGAAAAACAAAACAAGAAGGTGGTCTAATATGCTGTTAGCATATCTTTTATAATTGCACTGTAAAATTAATTTAGCATTAGGTGTATTCCCATTTTTCCTATGATATATTCTTCTTCTTCTTCACTATTTGTCAATATATAAAATAAGTAAGCGTGATAAAGGTCACATTATACCTCAATGCCGCAAAAGAGGTCCGACAAAGGATATGATGGCTTAGATTTTGGTCATAAATAAATATTGATCAAAGCGATCTGTACACGATTCTCTGAGACGGGTCCTGCAGTTTGTCATCTGGTAGTGTAATGTGAATAACAACTCGTGCGCTTCCAAATACATCTCCTGTGTCCCAAATCCATCCAAACTACTGATTCTAGCTGTTTTTTTTTAGGATGCAGTGTGTTCACAGTGTAAAAGTGACAAAGCAGACAGTATGAATACTACAGTCAGTTTTTGAGTAAGAGTATGGAAGATGCTTACAGGTAGAAAATATTTATATAAATTGTGGGTGGTGGAGAAACGGCAGCAAAATCAATTTGGATAGCAAAAAGTATTAAGTGTTAACTTTTGGGGGAAACATTTTGATGACTCTTTTTGTAGTTTAATTGGCAGTAGCTCTTAAAGTTGCAGTTTGACACCTTACGTCTGGCATTGCTGTTGACATTTTAGAATATGCTGAAATAATATACTATGACAAGTATGTAGTACAAACTGTATATAAGTTGTATTAACTGTAGTATGGATTTGGGACACAGTTGACTGCCTGTGCAAATTTGTAGGGCAACAAAGAGAACCCATTCTGCAGTCGTACAGCCTTCAAATGACGTGAATTGGAGACAACGACTATATGCAAAACTGAAGTGTAATGTAGTGTTGTGATTGTGCCTTCCTGTTTACTACACAACTCGGTGAGGAGGGGAATACATGCACAAAGGATTATGACTCCTGGAAATAAGTCAAGTAAATGTAGTCAAGTGTGTACAGTCACAAAATGTAAATACTCAAGTAGTCAGGGCTGTTTTTCATTAACGAGCAGACTAATATCTGGTTTCAGCCGCAAAGGGGTGCCAACAATAATAAAATACTATGTAGAGTAGTTAATTGCATTGTGTTCTCCCACCTTTACTGTGACGGACGCTTGATGCATTAAATGAAACATGACTGTAATTCTCTTTTCAGTGCCCTTTCTTCTACGGTTAATGTGCTGGAGCACAAATATGGACTGTCAGAAGACTCGGGGCAAGAATGACCTTTTGAACTCTCTACACTCCAAAACACGCGCTGAGACGCCCAGCCGGCGTTGACCTGGGGCTTCTCAGAAAAGATGAATCCTTTTCATGTTGACATGGAAGAATGAATCTTTTTCAGGAAGTACTAGAACTCAGGAGCAACTTGATTGCTGTTTTTTTTTTTTTTTCTCTGGTGGCTGCTTTAAGGGTTTTAATAACTGTTGAACATTTTTTCTGCCTTACTATTGGTCCAATATTACGGGATTATGTGGGAGTGTCACAGTTCTTTACCATTTATTCAGAATTACAGAAAAAGGATCAGCTGTGTAGTATGTGTATGTATGGATTTTTTTTTTTTTGTTGCATAAAATTAAAACTACCCTCTTTTGTATTGTCAAAGCAATGTGGCTTAGCGGAGAAAACAATGGTTTGGGTTTTTATTTTTATTAATTTAACAGTAAGTGATATCCTAAGCACCTATTTTATGGCCTGAATAATTCTTTGTAATAAGGGATGGGTTCTGGGAATTGCGTGGACTATACATCAAACTTGTCCAAAACTATTTATTAAATTATAAATCCCCTGTTTATTTTACCCACAAGTCAGTTAGCACTACAATTGGTCACCTGCTACGGTTACAATGACTGGTTTATGTTGTAGCTTAAACTACAGTACATTACATTTCAATGTATAAAATACTGTAATATTTCAGACTTGCACATTGCCCAAGTTGATACACGGCATGAAATTCATCCGCCAGCCTGCATGTTAAACTGGAGCATTTTTTACATTGTCAATGCCCGATGTAAACTTACGATGGAAGTCAGTCACAATAAAAGTTTTGTTTTTCAGTATCGCAGTCTTCTTCATCCATCCATCTCCGTCCTCTTATCCGGTATCGAGTTGCAGGGGCAGCAGCTCCAGCAGGGTACCCCAAACTTCCCTTTCTCGAGCCACGTTAACCAGCTCCGACTGGGGGGGATCCCGAGGCGTTCCCTGGCCAGGTTGGAGATATAATCTCTCCACCTAGTCCTGGGTCTTCCCCGAGGCCTCCTCCCAGCTGGACGTGCCTGGAACACCTCCCTAGGGAGGCGCCCAGGAGGCATCCTTACCAGATGCCCGAACCACCTCAACTGGCTCCTTTCGACGCGAAGGAGCAGCGGCTCTACTCCGAGCTCTTCACAGATGACTGTGCTTCTCACACTATCTCTAAAGAAGACACCAGCCCCCCTCCTGAGGAAACCTTTTAGCCGCTTGTACGCTGGATCTCGTTCTTTCGGTCATGACCCAGCCTTCATGACCATAGGTGAGGGTAGGAACGAACACTGACCGGTAGATCGAGAGCTTTGCCTTCTGGCTCAGCTCTCTTTTCGTCACAACGGTGCGATAAATTGAATGTAATACCTGCTGAGAACCATGGCCTCAGATTTAGAGGTGCTGATCCTCATCCCAGCCGCTTCACGCTCTGCTGCAAACCGATCCAGTGAGTGCTGAAGTTCACAGGCCGATGATGCCATCAGGACCACATCATCTGCAAAGACAAACAATGAGATCCCCAGCCCACTGAACTGCAACCCCTCCCCACCCTAACTACGCCTTGATATCCTGTCCATAAATACTACAAACAGGATTGGTGAAAAAAAACAACCAAGACAGTCTGATTCATGCATAAGGAAATATTTGAGACATACAGTACATCTTTATTTTTAGGTGTCTGGAAGTAATGTGTTTTTGAAGAAAATAAAACTAGCAGAAACTACTCAGACGTGTCCTTCATAACCAAATAGCATAGTTTTATTCTTAAAAGTGAAAGTACTTTTTACTTCAATAGACAGTAGGATTTTATCAATTGAAATCACACAAAGATAAAGCAAAGTGATCTAGCAAGTGGTACAGTTTTATTCAGACACTCAAACATTGAGCCTCAATCCTAACTTTTTAACTTCTGATTCTGTTGTTTTTGGTTAAGTGACAGAAGCTTGTGTGTGCCCGACATGAATGTGGCTTTCCTTAAAGGGAATTACACGCAACAACCTTAAGGCCAAGTTTAGAGTTCCTATACTTTAACAACCTGTCTGACTTGCTTTACTTTGCTAAATAGATTAACATACTCTGACACTGAATGCCTTTGTTGGTTAGCAACAAATCCCAAATGATACAACATCCTACTGAAAATGTTGTGTCAAACCAAAATGTGTAACAAAATAACACATTTTACTCTTTAAGCAATAGTTTTACCTATTACAAAATAAGCATTTGCTTTCAAAGATCAATATTAGGGTCTCATTCGACTTGACAGCCAATTGTGAATGAATGCAAAACCATGAGTGTCTGGCCATTGTAATCAAATATATTATTAAACTGCAGAGAAGGAAACAAGGATTATACGTGGGCTACGTCTCAGGTCATTCAATTATGTGGTGACAGTTTTCTCGCCGTGTTTGAGACAATCCATTAAGTTGCATTAAGTGAACAAAGACCATTTGACCCATTCAAGGACTCTGGGCTGTCAATGGAACAAATTCCCCAGAATAACCTTTTAATAATAACTGATCTCTACATTCATTTCTCTCTCTTTTGTTTCTTCTCCTTTATGTGTACACACACTTGTGCATGCTGTTTCAAGTCTGATCAATAAAAGCTCACATGAGCCACTGCTCCTTCTCTTTGTTGAACTCCTCTGCCCAGCGGCGGGTCAACTCCAGGTAGTGATCGGGTCCATGTGGCTGATAGTCCAAGTACACACGGGTCACCGTTTTTTTGGGCATCGCCCTCTCTATCTGTGTCCCCTCGTGCCATTCATTAAAAGATGTAATAGTGACAACGTCTGGCCTCACATTCAGCGCTGCCTGCAGGGCCGTCTCATAGTAACGACCGTTCACCCTGTTGCGCATGTTGTGGTTGTTCCACGGCCGGATGCTGGTGTCGATATAACCAGGTCCGACGCTGGGGATGAAGAGGAGATTGTTGCCGTCACAAAAAGCTTTGATGGCCTTCCAGTTCTGGTGAGAGGAGCCGAAGGAGAAACCGTTGGAAGCAAAGTAAGTGTACATGCCATCAAAGCCACCTGCGAGGATGTCGTGCTTGTGACGCTCCTCCACAATCAGGGCAATGAAGATGGCGTCATAGGCTGAGCCGCGCACGCTATGGGAGCCTGTGGGAGTCAAGAATTCAGACCAGGACTCAGGAGGAGTCAGGTAGGAGTCATAGATGTAGAATAGGGGAAGACTTTTCCCTGTGCTGGAGCTAAACTTGTAGAAGGCTCCATGTTCACTGTACCTTTGAAGACAACAATAACACAGTCAATTATTGCTTTAATAACGAGTCAAGAGGCTGCTATGTTCTTTACAGCTCTTTACTGATAATTTTCCAAGGCTTGACAGCAAAGCAGTGGGGCTAAAAAATGCTTTCTCCCAAGTCTGTTAGTAGAGAAAAGACCATGGGGAACTTTAATTCAAAGGGTTTATGCACTGAGGAGCATTATTGTGGTCAACAAGTGTCAGTACAGTCTGTGCAATATGACAATTGGGACATGAGGATAACGAGGAAAAAAGCTTGTGCTGAAAATTTAAAGTGTTTATTGTCTGGGAAGACCAAAATCAGTAAGATTCTTGACAATGTTCTCGTTTTGGATTTTTGGTGACAAGTAAATATTATTTTAACCTAATGTCATTTATCAGGTTTGTCCTTAGCAAATTTAATAAAAACTCTGCAGATATTTTCAGAATGTGCTTTCATGGACAAACATGTTGGTCGAGGGAAAATTATGACCGAATAAATGTGCTAGATAAAAGGCTAGAAGCTTTTGGACTCTTCATTGACAACCTACACCATCACTATAGAAGCAAAATATGAAGATTTGCATTTCTATTTCTTATTAAATTGCTTGGAAACTAAATATCTTTGGGGTATTTGGGCTATTGAGTTTGTATGTATTTGACGCATGTTCCTTTTCAGAGCAAAAGTGATGTTTAAAAATTTGGAAAAATTCTTTTGCTTCAAAAACATATTTGTTGTTATGAAAACTGGCTTTATTTAATCAGAAATTTGTTTTTAAACGTTTTTTAGTTTTACAAGTTTCCAAGGAGGGCTGCCTTTCCTAGATTTTAAAATATAATTTCAGCCCTTTTTTTGTTACACCCTCTATCTACATGGTTCAATCTTGGATCTTCAGTCTTTTGGAAACCAATTGAGGAGAATTTGTCGCTGCCTCACGGACTGCAGGACCTAGTGTATTCCAACATACCATTGAAAAAAGTCAACTTACATTTAAATTTCATGTCTTCTCACAACTTTCCGTACTATAATGAAATGTGCATGCAGAGCCTAAATGGCACAATCACTACCAAATATTCAAAAAAATGTCACTTCTTTAGGGAAATATACCGTTATCCTTCCCACACTAGAAAAATACTTTCTGGTTTTAGTTTTGGATTGTCCTACATTGTATGTGTGTGTGTGTGTTTAGGGGGATGGGGGCTGGGGGGAAAAAAGAAAAGAAAGGCCTAAAACTGTGATGTGTAATGTTGTTAATCTTGTACTTTTCTCAATAAAAGTTTTGCATCTTTTTCGGTTGTATTTCTTTTGTACATGAAATCTTAATGGTTTTCTATTTAAGTTGATCGAGAGCAGCCTACCTGTCAATGATGTACTTGATGTTGTCATGCACACTCTGGTCGTTTCGTCCTCTGTATGGTTGGATGTGAAATGCAACCTAGAAAAACATGCAGAAAGTCATGTGCCTTGTTAGTTTTTTTTTATTCATTATATTACTGTTATTAAAAAAGAAACCACGGTCAGCACTCACAGATAACATAGTATGTCATAAGAATGTTAAAAATTCTAAGTAGAATATGTCATAAAATGTCAAAAACATCTTTGTATAATATATCATAAAATGTAAAGAGTCAAAATATAGTATTTTTAAAAAAGTCATAGTATAGTGTGTCATAAAAAAATCAGCATAGCAAAAGTCATAGTATAGTACAGTATGTCATAAAAATGTCAAAGAATCATAGTATATCATCAAATGTTAAGGTTAAATCATAGTTTAGTATATAATATAGATGTCAAAAGTCACAGTATAGTATTTTATAAAAAGTCATAGTATGTATGTTTTAAAAAGTATGTAGTATGTAATATAGTATGTAATAAAATGTCAAAAAGTCATTGTATGTCATATTGTTTTTAAAAGTCAAAGTATGTTGTCCAAAAGTCATAGCATACTATGTCATAAAAATGTTAAGTCATAGTGTAGTACATAATTGATTCAAAAGTAGTAGTATAGTATCTCATGAGAAGTCATAGTATAGTAGGTCATAAAATGACAACAAATTCATAGTATAGTATTTCATAAAAATGTAATAAAACTAAAATAAAAAAGTCATAGTGTAGTATGTCATAATATAGTATGTTATAAAAATGTCTAAAAGTCATGGTACAGCATTTAAAAAAAAAAAATTCCAAAAAGTCATAGTCTAGTATGTCATAAAAAGTCATGTCATAATATAGCATGTCATGCAAAATGTCCAAAAAGTCATAGTATAGTATGTCATAAAAAGTCAAAAACGTCCTAGTATAGTATGTCATAAAATGTCAAACAATTCCTAGTATAGTATGTCAAAAATTAATTTTATGTAATAAAATAACAAAAAGTCATTGTATGCAATACAAATTTCAAAAAAGTTAAAATTCATAATAAAAATTTCAAAAAGTCATAGTATAGTACATCTATAAAAGCATAGTAGAGTATGTCATAATATCGCAGTCATAAAAATTTAAAAAGTCATAGTATAATATGTCAAAAAATCCAAAAGAGTCCTAGTATATATGTCATAAAAATGTAAAAAAGTGATAGTATAGTAGTTATAACTTTTTTTAAAACATAGTATAGTAAATCCCAAAAAGTCATAGTATGACATAAAAATTCCAAAAAGTCATAGTTTAGTATATCATAAAAAGACATAGTATAGGTCATGAAAATTTAAAAAAGTCAAATTATGTTATAAATTTGTCAAAAGGTCACAGTATGTATGTCATAAAAATGTCTAAAAGTCATAGTATTTTGTGAAAATTTCAAAAAGTCATCATATAGTACATAATAAAAGTCATAGCATAGTATGTCATAATATAGTATGTCATAAAAAATGTCCAAAAAGTCATAGTCTAGTATGTCACAAAAAGTCATGTCATAATATAGCATGTCATATAAAATGTCCAAAAAGTCATAGTATAGTATGTCATGAAAAGTCAGAAACGTCCTAGTAGTATGTCATAAAATGTCAAACAATTCCTAGTATAGTATGTCAAAAATTCATATTATGTAATAAAACATCAAAAAGTCATTGTATGCAATACAATTTTCAAAAAAGTTAAAATACATAATAAAAATGTCAAAAAGTCATACTATAGTACATCATATAAAAAGCATAGTAGAGTATGTCATAATATCGCATGTCATAAAAAATGTCCAAAAAATCTTAGTATAATATGTCAAAAAAATCCAAAAGAGTCCTAGTGTAGTATGTCATAAAAATGTAAAAAAGTGATAGTATAGTATGTCATAAAGTCAGTATAATATGTTGTAAAAGTCATAGTATAGTATGTCCTAAAATGTCAAAAATAGTCATAGTATAGTATGTCATAAAAAGTCATAGTATGTCATTAAAATGTCAACAAAGTCCAAGTATGTTATAAAAATGTCAAAATTTCATTGTATCAAATGTCAAAAAATTATTAAAAGTCATAGAATAAGTAAGTCATAAGAAGTAATCATAGTATAGTATGTCATAAAAATGTTTAAAAGTATTTTGGAAAAATTTCAAAAAGTCATCATATAGTACATCATATAAAGTCACAGCAATAGTATGTCATAATATAGCATGTCATAAAAAAAATGTCCAAAAAGTCATAGTATAGTATGTCATAAAAAGTCAAAAACGTCCTAGTATAGTATGTCTAAAAATGTCAAACAATTCTAGTATAGTATGTCAAAAATTCATATTATGTATATAAAATAAGAAAAATCATTGTATGTGATACAAATTTCAAAAAGTTAAAATACATAGCAAAAATGTCAAAAAGTCATATACAGTACATCATAAAAACTAGTATAGTATGTCATAATATAGCATGTCTATAAAAATTCTAAAAAGTCATAGTATAGTTTGTCATAAAACGTCATAGTATGTCATAAAATTTCTAAAAAGTCAAAGTATGTTATAAAAATGTCAAACGTTCACATTATGTTCATAAAAGTTATAAAATTTCCATAAAAGTATGTCATAAATGTCAAATGTCATAGTATAGTATGTCATAAAGTCAGTATAGTATGTTGTAAAAGTCATAGTATAGTATGTCCTAAAATTTAAAGAAAATCCTAGTATAGTATGTCAAAAATTCATATTATGTAATAAAATGTCAAAAAGTCATTGTATGTAATAACTTCAAAAACATCATAGGATGTCATAAAAATGTAAAAATAGTCATAGTATAGTATGTCATAAAAATGTCTAAAAGTCATAGTATTTTGTAAAAATTTCAAAAAGTCATCATATAGTACATCATATAAAAGTCATAGCACTGTATGTCATAATTTAGCATGTCATAAAAAATGTCCAAAAAGTCATAGTCTAGTATGTCATAAATAGTCATGTCATAATATAGCATGTCATACAAAATGTCCAAAAAGTCATAGTATAGTATGTCATAAAAAGTCAGAAACGTCCTAGTATAGTATGTCATAAAATGTCAAACAATTCCTAGTATAGTATGTCAAAAATTCATATTATGTAATAAAATAACAAAAAGTCATTGTATGTGATACAAATTTCAAAAAAGTTAAAATACATAGCAAAAATGTCAAAAAGTCATAGTACAGTACATCATATAAAAGCATAGTATAGTATGTCATAATATAGCATGTCATATAAAAATTCTAAAAAGTCATAGTATAGTTTGTCATAAAACGTCATAGTATGTCATAA
>NC_045738.1:13398575-13407318 GCF_008692095.1 Etheostoma spectabile | reverse complement strand
AAAGTCAAAGTATGTTATAAAAATGACAAACGTTTACAGTATAGTAGTACATAAAAATGTCTAAAAGTTAAAGTATAGTATGTCAAAAAAAGTAATAAAAAGTTATACTACAGTATGTCATAAAATTTCCAAAAAAGACATAGTATAGTATGTCATGAGAATGTCAAAAAGTCATAGTATAGTATGTAATAAAGACAGTATAGTATGTTGTAAAAGTCATAGTATACTGTAGTATGTCCTAAAATGTCTAAAAAAAATCCTAGTATAGTATGTAAAAAATTCTTATTAAGTAATAAAATGTCAAAAGGTTATTGTATGTTAGAATTATTAAAACATCATATAAAGACCATAGTATAGTATGTCATAATATAGCATGTCATTAAAAATGTGTCCAAAAAAGTCACAGTATCGTATGTCATAAAATGTCATAATATAGTATGTCATAACAATGTCAACAAACATTACATAGTAAGTCATACAAATGTCAAAAAGTCATAGTATAGAATGTCATAAAATATTCCATATGACATTATTTTTTTAAACTTTGTTTTCTAACTTTTTTAAAGGCGGCCTCTGAACGTGACACGAGAGTGTTGACTAGGCCTGCTTTGTCTGTGAAGTGGTTTCAGATAGTGTCGGTCATGATTTGACATATAAATACAACTGAGTTGCCAGGTTAGGAATGGCAACTTGTAGCAAGCTACTGTTTGGCAACGTCAATCATACGCTGGCTCCCTAAACTGGCAGCCACACATAAAACATTTGTGCACCCCTGCCTAAAGCATAGCATTTGATTAGATATCTGGTTTCTCTTCTCCAGAACCATGTTACAGGTGACTGTACTTGTTTAAAAAAATTCTAAAATCTATAATTCAAATAATATTAAACAGGCTTTAGCCAACAGTACACGATTCCACAGAATGCCATTTTACTAGACATTTTTGGACAGGATGCGACTGTAAAGAACCATGTTTTCACTGTTTTATTTTCATGGGAAATTGTCACACTGTAAGGGTTAAGTAAGTGCTGCCTCTCTGGAGACTTTTGCAACACTCACAGTTATGGACCAGTTAGAAATGGGCATTTGCAGTTGATGAACAAAAGCAGCAGAGGAACAACAGACCTGAAGTGACATGAACACAAAAAGTGCTTAAGTTGAATATTTTAAGGAACAGCCAGATAATTCAGAGACTTTGAATAATGTATGATCAAAGCGAAACACTTTTCTTCTCAAGCAGCATACACCCAAGGGGAACAATGTGAAGGAAATGGCTTTTTACAATGTTGGAGGCCACAGCAACTAAATGGATGTAAGATGTCCTCGGTGAGCTACATCACCTATATTTTATGATTCCTCTCCTATTTCTGATAAATCCCTTATGCAAGTCTGCATTTAGAGCAGTATTTTGCTTGAAAAAAGACTAAGAAGAATTAGAAAAATCACATTTTTGACCTGATGGTTGCGCTAGACAAAATGTTAAGTGATCACCAGAGTTGTTTCATTTCATCCTATGAGGTACATGAATGTGTGAAGCAAATTTCATGGACATCCATTCAAAAGTTGCGGAGACATTTCACGTACAAATCAAACGTCTGCTAGAGTAAAATTCAGTGGATCAACAAAACCATTAAGCAACCCACAGCGTGAATCCAACCATGAATGTCTATGCAAAATGTCATGGCAATCCATCTTATAGTGGTTGCCCAACAGACTGACATTCCCATCCACAGAGCCACACTGGTAGCCAGGATTTAAAAAAGCACTTACAGAAAATCTGCAGGATTAAAGCATGCTACTTGTATTTTGTAATGGGGTGTCCTTTACAGTGTTTACTATAGGGAAGATGTAATGCAAGCATGTGGTGCACACTGGACTGGAGTTTTTCTGTGGAAAAAGGACTATTGGCTTCACTGACTGTGCCAATATGACATTGGCCTTAAGTGTAATAAGGCTAATGTCAATGTGATGGCTGAAATTGGCTAAATCCTAGCAAATTGTCTTAAACTGCAAATGTCTATAGATAAACTGTCAACTGGAGGCAAGAAAAACAGAACCACATGTGTCATAAATGGAGCTGCTAAGTGCTTTTATGTGCTTTATAAATTTTGATGATGTAAGATGCACATTGCTGGCAAAATGTCAATTTGAATAAAAATAGAGGAAGGAAGATCCTGGCCATCTGAGTAACTCATAGCCTGGAAACAGTGTTAATGAACCTATAACTCTCTTGACTTTTTGTTAAGTAAGAGCCCAGTAAAGTGAGATCAAATCTGAACCTATTTTGAAAACATTATTAGCAGGTATGAAACCATGTAATCATCATCCATGGAAGGGAAAATACTGTTCTCGTCTCCTGTTCACTGCACCAGAAAGCAGGCCACTAGAAAGCTCATTTTCCAAACACACCGGCCCATTACTCTGTGGTCATTTAGAAGTAAATGAGACAGAGCTGATGCATTGTAATACCACACAAACATTGGCAGCATGGCATGGTCCAGAACAAGCACCGCATGATTCATGCTAGGCAGAGTGGAATTTAGTGCCATGTCATGCAGAAAGGACTAAAAGAGGGATATGAGCGAACACAAAGATAAAAGGTCAAGACCCTTATAACAATAAGATCAATTTTAACAAAGCTGAGCACATTTCTGTATGACACACACAACAATGGGGGGGTCACGTAAGACTGAATGTCAGCTACTCTGTGCATCTGGAAAGTGTGGCCATCATAGGGCACCCATGGGCACTATCCCACCGTCCACATCCAGCTACATGGCCTACTTACTGGATAGAACCTTTACAGCCCCTAAGGGTGCAAATTGTTCAGAGATGCACACTGAGTCATGGGACCCATGATGCACTTTTTCCCTCTGCTCCAGCTTCCAATCACCCCCCCCCCCCCCCCCCCCCCCCCCCCACCCTGTCCCTACCAAACCTGCCCCCATCCTCCCCTGGGCAGAAGAACTATTTCAGCTCCTCTTCAAGCGGAGGTAGAGCAGCTGCTCTCCTGGGGAGGCTCCATGTGATCTGCTCTCCAACTCTGCCATAAAAAAAATACAGGCTACACAAGCTGTGTGTGGGTGCTGTTGAAATGCTGTTCAACTTATATAATTGCTTATTGTGCAGTGTTACCCAAAGGAGGGGTCAGTGTGTTTTTAGCTGTGTGGTGTGGGATTGCCAGTGGAAGTTGGATTTGTTTTTGGTGAGATAGCTTCCCTACAGTTTCCATTCATCTGAACTCATCAATTTTATTTACATAGCAACAAATAACAACAACAGTTATCTCACAGCGCTTTTCGTAAAAGAGCAGGTCTAGACCGTACTCTGTGATGTTATTCACAGAAACCTAACAATTCCCACCAAGAGCAAGTACTAGGCGAAAGAGACAAGGAAAAACTTCCTTTTAAGAGGCCCAAACCTCGAGCAGAACCATGGCGGGTGGGCGGTCATCCGCCTTGACCGATTGGGGGTGAGAGAAAGAGGTCGACAGAGAGAGAGAGAGAGAGAGAGAGAGAGAGAGAGAGAGAGAGACAGCAAGACAGACAGACAGCTCACTGTACCAAGCTCACTGTAATCCTTGTCCTCAGCTAGGAGGAGAACTGCTGTCAAACAAAAGACAAGACAGCACAGGACACAAAAGGACAAAGACACCAGATGGAAAACAAAGTGCAAAACAACAGGTATCTTATCCCCCATTTACAGAATACATTTGTTTTACAAACATGCAGAATACAAGATTTCTGTGAGTTCATCTTATTTCAGTAATTTAACTTTATTTTTTTATTTGTGTGTAATTATTATTTGTGCGTAATCATACAGACTCTCCAAGGGCCTGATGATTCAAAACAAAACTGCTCATGCATTCTCACAAGCTCAGACTGGTAGCCACTTTGCAACTAAAAGCCGATTGCAGATATGTGTGTTTCTTGAACCCTGATCCGATACATTTTTGGCTGTTGCCACTGCTTCTGTGAGACCATCTGTCCTCCTCACTCAGACTTAATTATTTAAGGTTGTTGCTTTAGAAAATTTACATTTGAGTTCCAAATGATCAGAGCCAAAGGTCTTTTCCTTGTCAGCATTTTGCTAAAATTATGCAAGAAGAAGCACTCCAAAGATAATGTCCTTCTGTGCAGAGGGACTGGGCGGAGTTCATCAAAAACAAGGAGAACTTAAAGAAGAGGCTTGGAAATCATGCACTCAACGTGCTGCCGTTTACAATAAGAAAATATTCTAATGCTTTCTCTGCTGTGCTGTCCGATTGTGATGTTCTATGTGATTTTATGAGACAGCACTTCCTTCTTATCTCAATGAGGTTCTTAAATGTTTTTAAAACAGACTATATACAACTTATAAGGGTTTCTGAAACTGTGTAATGTTCCATCTGATGATAATAAATCACCTGTAACGGCAAACAAGACTAATAGTAAAAAGAACGCTATTTGTATATAGTTTTTATTAAGGCCTATGCCCGGGTCCAATTTTTCCTGCAAGGAACAAAATGATTTAGTCTAAGGAATGTAGACGGCGCTACACAGCACACATTCTGATGGGTCACAGATTTCGGCTGAACACCGGAAAAGCTTGTGTTATTGTAGCCAGCCAGATAAAGGGTAATAGGAGATTTCTTTATAAAGGGATAATTGTATTACAATTTTATTTTAGAAGTTATCTGCTGTAGTTATGGATGATACATGGGCAGGGCCATCACAGAAAATATGGAAATTTAATGAAGAACAACTAAAAGCTAAAAGGGAAAGTCAAAGTGAAAGACAACAGGCGAAATCAAAGTCACATTAAATCGGCCTTTTAACACATGGAAACAATTATGGGATTGGAAACTATTCATAAAATGTCCTCAGGTATCAATATGTCTATTTAATACATAAGACAAACTTTACAATAAGCGATGTGGTTGTATGCGCGATGTGGTTGTTGCACTTCTACCCCACAGCAAGAAGGTTCTAGGTTCATGTCCATGTCGTTCTGTGGAGTTTTCATGTTCTCCCCGTGGGTGCTCCGGTTTCTTCCCACCATAAAGACATGCATGCTAGGTAACTAGAACTACAATGGAAAATTAGCCAACTGGCTAACACTGGCGCATTTACAAAAATGTTGATTATTGTGCATTGTCCTAATCAAATAAATAAATCTATCATGCCAGTAGCCTGGATTAAATTACGTCCCCCTTCCATTTCGCACAGACTTTATATTCCTTTTAGTCCCTGTTTGTGGCTACTACTTTCTATTCCCTTGTCCCGTGTACCTGTGTAAAGTGTCCTTGGGTTTCATGAAGTGCGCTGTATATTTTGAAGTTATTACGTTGGTTGCTACAACAAACTTGTAGCCTATTTCTTTGGTTCAAAACACAGAGACAGTGATACCCAGTTTAGCTTACAAAACATCCAAAGTAGGCTAAGTTACTGTATAAAACACTTGAAATGCAACAATGCCTCTGTAACATATTCTCTTATTATAAAGGAATGATTTTCTGTTTGAGCAAAAATATTCATTGTAACTATATGTTAACTCCTAGACCTTTACGACAGCACGTGTGGTAAAAACAGTACCGGTTTTGTCCAAAGGGACTGCTTAAATCAACACAACCTGAAAGTTACATATAGCCACGTTATATTGATTAGTAGAATGCATGTCAAGGTCTGTTTTTCCACACACGCTTCCTCCACACTTTATATGAAAAAGTCATGCTGGCTCAGTCACTCATGACAATAAAGCATGGCATAACATGTAATCTATTATCTTCTCTGCTGACAGCATTTTGTGTAAAACCTCATCAGCTCAGCGTTGCATGTCTAATCCAGGCTTTCTTGTCTTGCCCTTGCATGGATACAATATTTCTTTGCCTGCAGCCAAACAGCAGACAAAACAAATGTGATATCACGTGTGACAGACTGGCCTGACAAACCGATTGCCTCTCATCAGAGTTGTTTATAGGGAGGACGAGGCTAATATGTGTCACATCTCTGCAGGAAAATAAATTATCTTTATCTTCACATCAGGATACAAACACCATCCAAACAACATCATAATAACTTGTTTTTAAATGATCCTCCCTATGACTTTGCTTTTGTAATTAACCTTGGTGATAACTTTAGCAAGTTGTAAATACAACATGTTTCCTTTAGCTTTAGCTAGTGACTGGTTATTTTCTGTCCTATGCATTCAAAAAGTAACATACATCAAAATGCAATTACATGTGGAACCTGCTGACATCAGCACAGATATATGACTCTTACTCAGTAAGAGTAGTGGTGATTGTTTTCCACAATTTACTATAATATAATAATATAGCCCCTGTTTAGCATTCTATTCTCTATGAACATCATTAGGGCTTTAAGTAACAATTATTTTCATTATTGATTACTGATAATTATTTGTTTTTGTTAATCGTTAGTCTATAAAATATCAAAAGAAATAACAGCAAATCATCATATTTGAGAGACTATAGAGAACAGTTTTCATTGTTGCCTGAAACATTCAAACTTTTAATTAATTATCTAAATACGTAGCGGTTAATTTTCTGTTGATCCTCTAGTCGACTAACACAAAACCTTACAGTAATGTGATTTTTTTTATTCTGGTTGGCTGGCTGATTTTTCTTTACTTAAACATGTAGTGCAAACGTTGTTGATGCATTATTAATGGCACCTGCTTTGACACAGAAAAACTCTTACACGCATGTCTCTTATATGTCATTTCAATTGACATGTAAACAGAAAGCTTCGAAGTAGCTTTTAATGTGCACATGAACAAATGATGTATCAACAAGCATTTTAAAGACTTTTTACAGTCTTAAAAAGACCTTAAACTCTGACCACTGTGTCATAATGTCATTATCCTTTCTGCATCTGACATGAATTGTATTGCATTACGAACCAGCTTTACCTGTAAAAGTTTAATAAGCATTCAATACAGTGACAGGAGTAAAAAAAAAAAAACAACAACAACATGGCAGGCAGTTTATTTCCTTGAATGTGCCATTTTCCAACCTAATTGGCAAATTGGTCATGTGGTTTTGCTACCCCCACCTCTCCACCCTGCTGATGTGGTCCTGAGCTCATTCAATCCCCACTAAAACAACTCATCCAGCAGCAGCAGCAGCTATTTGACTTTATTTTTTGCTCTAATGCTGGAAATGTCACTGCAGCTGAAAACATCTAAAGTCAAATCCCTAAGTAGTAAAGACAGCCTTATATGAGGCAGCAGGAAACGTTCAACAGCTCTCAACTTTACCTTGCGACAAAAACAAACTGCCGCTTTTGTGTTTAACTCACCACAGCACTATGGCTGCTTTGAGAGGACTATCCGGGGAAGTGTTAAGCTCTTTGCCCACCTCTGTGAAGCATCATTAATCGTTGCTCCTGTGTCACCGTACTCTTAGTGAGATGAATGGATGGAGAGATAGTGGACAGGTAATCATATTCACATGTCAAACCTTAGCCTTGGTCATTTTCTGGCAACCATTCAGAAATTACATAATGGGTATCTCTCCAGACATTGACATATACATTCAACAAGCTGGATGTTTTAAACACTTACCCTACTCAAATACTAATCTATAGCACATTGTCTGTGTTAGTTGTAGCATTCCTGTAGTTTAGTTTGTAGTGTTCAAAAGTAAGTGGGCACAGTTTAAGCTGGCTTACTTTATTCAATGGAGTGCCTCAACGTTCTGTGCTCGGCCTACTTTTCTTTTTTCTTTTCATAATTTAAGTGTTAATGCACATGAAACTAATACTTATTGCTATGCA
The DNA here is from genome assembly GCF_008692095.1 of Etheostoma spectabile. Classification (NCBI taxonomy): domain Eukaryota; kingdom Metazoa; phylum Chordata; class Actinopteri; order Perciformes; family Percidae; genus Etheostoma; species Etheostoma spectabile. The sequence continues at coordinate 13,399,545 of NC_045738.1, read as the reverse complement.
GACGATAAGGTGTTGTATAACTGTGGATCTTCTGTCCCAACTTCATAAATACAGTCTGTCTTTAATATTTTGCAGTCTCAGCTCACTCAAATCAAACTTGTACTTAACTATGATAAAACTAGATTGATATTGATATTGTTTTATAATGCTAGCCAACAGACATTGTGGACATTGCTACAGCTCAGGGGAAGACAATGTAACTTATTACCTGTTACAAATGTGTAGATATTTTGCTTGATGTATATATTTCTTTGAAGCAACCTGGGATCGACGTTTCTCCCTTCCTGTCTGTCCCCGCTATATTTACTTTATGAAGCCATTCTGGGTGAATTACATTCATATCCCAGCATATTCAGTGTTCATCTTGCAATCATTATCTCAAATCACAAGACATATTTGCTAACAGAGATGGCCAGCAAAGCATTTGTTTTAATTTTCTATAGCCATTTGGAACGGAAAATATTTTAATGTATGGGATCCATCCGTTAAACAAGTGTTTTACGTTTTACGTTCTGGTAAATGCTTTTTAATTGCAATTTTTATCTTTTCTTTTTTTGATCTTAGTTTTTAATTTAGTTTTATTTGTTGTCTGATTTGTATTGTTTTGTCTCCAATTTTTGCTGCTGTCTTGGCCAGGTCATTATTGTTAAAGAGGCTGGTTCAATGGAATTTACGTGGTTAAATTAAATTCAAATACTGTAGAAGTTAAATAAAAGTTTTAAATACCCACTTCAAAGCCCTTACCAGCATTATTGATGGAAAACCAACTCTTCCATCAATAACTGCTAATTTAAAATGGACAAATCATTAAACAATCAACACTCTTTTCCGTGCAACTTGCAGTATGCGTAAACATTGAGCTGAATATCCTAACTCACAATGGATTTGATTCATTGCTCTTCTTCCAGCCTTAGACTCTTTTCCTACTTTGTTTCAGGTCACACACACACACACACACACACACACACAC
>NC_045738.1:13395404-13398565 GCF_008692095.1 Etheostoma spectabile | reverse complement strand
CACACACACACACACACACACACACACACAAAATGTGCTGATGGCGTTTACCTTGAGGTTGTGTCTGTATGCGGCATCCAGTACAGCTGGTACCAAATCCTCAGTGGGTTCACCATTGTCGTCAGCCAAGCCGGGAGGATACCACGACAGGACCAGAACCCCTGACGACATACAGAGACCGTGAGTCTGATCATCCATCCTGGACCCAAGGCACCAGTTAATACCTCAGAGAGCATCTACTGCTGCGAACCTATGTCCATTATGCAAATTAACCTTTAAAAGTGTTATCCTAGGCATATAATGTATATTTCACAATGGTGCCTGGCATTAGAGAGGATCTGGCATATAGGATATGCACTAAAAGCTGATTTATTAAACTTGTGTCCGCTTATTGGGAAGCTGTGGAAACTATTAGATTACAATGCCCAACTACGTCTGTGTGTATTAAGAATATGGCTGCTGTTCATTTAATTTATGGGCCTCTGTGAAGTGGTGGGGAATCAGTCATCAAGCCAAATGGAACTATTTAGAGTTTGGCTGGCTGTGGTGTCTAATTAAATGGAATATTTTAACTAAGCATTGTGAGCAGGCACTCCTATGATCCATCTGTCCAGGCGGTGAGGTTTGAAATGGATAGATGGCCTGGTCACAGGACAGAAACGTTAGGACCTATCATGTTTAGGCTGCTGACGGCTGGACACACCAGGCTGTTACTCGACACCAGGCTACAGGGCTTTGCTGTCTTTAGAGAAGCCATATACGTTTTTGAAAGACTAACATACATATTCAAAATAATTAATGAGTGATCCAAAAAACGGATGGAAGCCTGAAGAATAGAGATAAGGACATTAGGGCTGAGAGTTTTATAATTATACTGTACGTTGCTTCTTTTGTACAAGTCTTGTAACTACGGCACACAATCCAACTTAACCTACGACGATTGCAGACATGTTTATGCACATATTAAATGTACTTTATTTCATACCCCTTTATTACTATTAAGCTTTTTTTTATCAGATCTGTTATGTGAGTCTTAATCTGTATTTCATTTCATTGTTGGTTGTCTGGTTTTGGGTTTGTTGGTTTTTTGAATGCTGGTTGTCTGACTGTAAATGTTTTCTCAGGTGTTCTGTTGTTAAAAATATCTTGACTTCAATGAGACCACCTAAATAAATAAAGTTACAAAAATATTAACATGTATTGACTCTCAGTGGAAATATATCAAGAGTCTGACCATACTGTGTTATTGTTTTGACTTAATTCTGTTAATTAATACTAGTAAAAGTACCGATTAGAAAAACAGACGTATTCTTCTGATGAAAAGCATAAAAGTGGAACAGTTCATTGTGTTAAAATTCACGTTGACTATTTAAAATCTGGTCCTTTTAATAAGAATATTGGAAAATACAGTATTTATGCTACTTATTAATATCCAGATATTGATTTCTTCCCGTTTACCCAGCCCTATATGTTGTGTGGAAAAAACACACTAAATTGAACCAAACTCTACAATGTCCTGAATCATTTTTGTAAACGTAGTGAGTTGTTCTCTTAATGACTGGCCTTTTGAAGTCAGACAGTTTCTCTCTGTGCTGCAGAAAAAAGCGCAGCAGCAGATATTTGGTGACTTTGAGCCGAGCGTGTAGGGAGCTGTCCAGTGCTGAAAATGTTTTGTGCCCCTCAAGCAGCCTTTAGAAAGACCAAATTATGTGCAGTTGCTGAGCACGAAAAACAAAACTCAGCATTTAGTTTTGTATCTCTCTCCAAGAAATTCAAGGTGCCCGTTGCATCTCTGAACTATACCTGCTGCAGATGCCCCGATCTGCTCCATGTGGGACTCCAACACCTCCGGGCTCCTCGAACTGTACGGATTAAGTTCGGGGTAGAAACTGGAGCCGATGTCCTCAGGAGGCATGTGTCTTCCTCTCGGGTAGCTTGATGCGATTTTGGGGTCCCAGTGCGGAACAAGGATGTGGTCCCAATGAATGTATTTGCCATCCATATGTGGGTTGCCGTACCAGCTATAGTAAAAAATATGAACATCATAAAATATTGTCCCCTCGGGGCCAGAGTTGGACAAAACTGCTTTGGTGTTGCTGCCAGCCGGATGGGCTTGACCCGGGGACGCGGTGGTGTCACGGGACACGGAGCGCCGGTCCATTTTCCCCGATACCATCGGCAGGAGGTCCAAGCCCGGAGCCAGATCCGAGAAGCCGTCGCTAGGCTTTAGTGTCCTCAGTCCCATCATGGTCCAAAAGATGAATAGTGTAAAGAGAAACAGGGCTATGCAAGCTTTCCTCCGTAGTCTTGCCATGTTTAGCTAGAGTGGCAGAAGATGCGAACGTCGTAGACGCGACACGGCGACAGGAAACGTAAATAAACCTCTCTCTGTCCTGTTTCTGGTTTCCCCGTCTGAGTTCACCTCACAACCTACGAGCTACTCTTCAAAGTGTCCTGCATAGCAACTGCAAACGACTTATCCTTCTGAATTCATAATTAAAAAGTGGCTACATGATTGCAGTCCAGTCGCAGCAGACCTAACTTTTTAATTCTTCTGCAGCTCCGTGTTTTGCATTGTGCTAAACTGCGTATTGGTTTATAGGGAGATCTGCTGGATCTCCCTTCAAACTGGGAGATCTGATGGAAATGTCGTAGGTCTATTTGATGCTGTAACCGCGTGGATGTTCCCGATGTTGTTCCCAACAAGACGCTTCACTCTGATGACCGATCTCCAAAATGCCAGTCCTCCAGCAGGCTGCTGAGTCCCGTCCAGAAGCCGGATCCATCCACCTGACGCCGGACACAGGCGTTTTCCAGCCACCGTGGTTAGTTTCTCCTATAGACAGTCCGCTATGTGTAGATGTCAAAGAGGCGGGACTCGGCGATCTCTTGGCTACTTGCATGGCGCAGACGCAAACATATCGTTTAATAAAATAATCATATAAATGCTGCCCGCAGATCAGCAACAAAGATCAAGTCAGAATACATTCTTCCTTAGAGTATCAATTGCCATAGTATTGTTTTTCAAAATCACACTCAAGTGTTTGATGGACTGCACGGTGAGCTGAGATATACTGACATCTAGTGGTCATTGTAAAGACTAGATGTTGTGATGTGCAGTTTGAGACAAAGATTGAAATTTATTATTATTATTATTATTA
>NC_045738.1:13393845-13395394 GCF_008692095.1 Etheostoma spectabile | reverse complement strand
TATTATTATTATTATTATTATACATTATATAATTTGTTCAAGTAGGCTAGTAGTACGCATATCCGTGGTGGAAAACAGCCAACTCGATGAGTTTCTCATGATTTTGTGATGCTGATCATTACATTGATACATTTCCCTTTTATTTTGCCTATCACTTCCGCCTTTGAACAACAGTCGCCCAAAGGGCGTCCTGCGGAATTAACAAGAAACAAAAATCTTTGCAGTCCATTAGTTTATTGCACCTTGGCTGGATTCCATTAGTGATGGATGGTGAAACAGGATCTTGGCTTCCGGCCAAAATAATCTGAGGCAGAACTTGGGAGGCACCGACTCCTCCGATGAATTATCTAATTTGGGTCTACTGATACTTCAGATTAGTCCTAGCCTGCTGAGCAGTTTTTTCTAGACATGAACTGATGTCCAGTATCATCATGCAGTCAGCGTTTTAACTTGGGCTATGTGTTGTTTAATGTAACATTTTCAGACGTTGGTCCAATGACTTCCAGCCTCCTATTGTCACACTTGTTTGGTTAAATTCCTTAAAAGGTAATATTTGAGGTTATCCCTATCGAAATCATTTTAAAACTTCAGGAAGTATGTAGAGATACTGTATGTTCACAACTTCAAAAACACCACGATAAACTAAATTAGGAATATGAGCATATGTATGCAGATTTTTTTTTCAGATTAAAAAAATACCACAAAAAACCTCTTGGAGTTTTGCATTTCAACATCCCATAATATAATCTGCTTCCAAACCACAAAATCAGGAACAAGGCACAAGGAAAAACAAATGAATAGGCTAGCTGGCTAAATTAATTAAAATATATCTGATGTGTATTTGGCTTTAGCCATTTAAACATTATGCTTGCTATGGGTTTCAAATTCCATTACATTACAAGTCTAAAGTTGTTTCAGCAAACTTTTAGTTGGAGGTTCTGTTTCATATTATACAATAATCCCTCTCTGGCCAAGATGTTGTTCGTGAACTTTTCACAGATTATTTCCATCTTGCAACACCAGTGTACCATTCTAACGCATATGGTGCACAGCTTTCTCTGATTTGTGCGGTAATCATTGATATGATTTGGTATATTTGATGCTGTCGATTAGCCTATGTTTAAAGCCATATGGGTCCACAAGGGGTCGTTGTGGTAGTTGTGATGACAGCCACAAGTCACCTCTGTACCGTCCTTTAGGCACATTTGATGGAGTTGTGCTTCCATTCACCAAAAAACAAACCGAACGGGCCTATAAAGTAATGTTCTAGTTAATGAGCACAGATAAATGTAGGCCAACTATTTCAATGGCATGTCCTCCCTCAGGTCGACAATAGGCTAAACCTTTCGGTCAAACGTAGGGCCAACAATTTTTTTTCAAAAAAAAAAAATAATAATAATAATAATTGTAAAATAAATGATCGCGCTTATCATTCTGGGTTGGTATAATAAGAACGAATTAATATTTTTTTCTATTTTATTTTATTTTCTCTTTATGCTATTTTAGTTCTTTGTCAGCTGTAGCTATAGTTTTATATATATATATATAT
>NC_045738.1:13392624-13393835 GCF_008692095.1 Etheostoma spectabile | reverse complement strand
ATATATATATATATATATTCCGTTTTGATTCATCATTATAAAACAATTAATTTAGCCTAGCCTAATAAGTCTAATATACCGTCTTATCGGTTTCGGCGCTGGACTCTTTCACTTTAAGCTTGGTTAAAAGTTCACTTTCCTGACTTTGATTTATCCGTCATTCCACAGGGCCACACGAGTCAACATCTTCACATGATGTGATCAATCACTATTGAGCCAGGAATTCGTTTGACCAGCCTGGCTTGTTTTCGTGCTGCCACCTTCTATTGTGGTCCGTTTAAAAAAATCTGTTCTGCATCCTTTTATTTTTTTATTGTTTCGTTCAAATCCGCTTTCGTTTTCTTCTAGGGTATTTTAAACTCCACACCTCGGTTGATTGGAAAGAAAACCCTTTCCGCCCCGACATGTTTAATCTGGATTACTACAGGCTGCATGTCTTTGCTATGTTAGGACAGCAGACCACCCCGAGATGGCATGGAGTACAATAGTATTTTCTTATTTTACTATAGGCCTACACTTGATCCTAATAAAAAAAAAAACAGCGCTATTTAACAAAAACAACTTGTTTTTAAAAACAACTTGATGTTTTCAGGGTCCACCAGGTTTATTTTATTCATATTTATCACACGCAAGAAGCTGCATGCACACATTTGAAATGAGGTATTTGATTTGATTTGGCCTATTTTAGTGTAACTCAAAACCCTTCTTGGGTTGGGCATTGTAGTTTGAGAAATATCGGAATAAAAGCAGGTTTAACATGTTTTATACGCCCAGACTACTGGAAATACTAGTGGGGGGAAATTATCATAATTGGAAATGATTTAGCCTAAGTTACTGAATGTACTGCGAGTATAGAAGATAGAAATAAGACTATCATGATCTTTTTTTTATTATTCACTTCCCATATTTGGGCCCCTCTATCACACAATATGCAATATATCCTTGGGGAATAGAACTGTGAATCACGTGGACATGACCTAGAGTGTGTGGGGGGTTTGTTGGATGAGAAATGGTCATTTGTATTGACCAACAGAGCTGACCACTGCAGGAGAGAGCGAGCGGAAAACGCGTATCAAGAAAGAAAGACACTGGATTAAACTGGCCCTCAAACATGGCAGAAGGTATGTTGGGAGCTTTTTGGGGTAAATAGTCTCTGGGTTTGGTTAGAGTGGTTTCTAAAGGGGCTGGGTGTTATTGCATGGTTTTAGATG
>NC_045738.1:13386573-13392605 GCF_008692095.1 Etheostoma spectabile | reverse complement strand
GGGGGGGGGGGGGGGGGGGTCAGCAAAAAAATCTTGCCCGGTGACCCCCACCCCCTCCACCCCCCATTGTTTAGGGGGAATAGGTTGCCAGCCCCCTTTTGTTTACCTCCCTCTCCCGCTTTCCCTCTCGCCGCGCAGTTTCTGCTTTTCACAGCATTTTACATGAAAGTGGCAATCTGTGAGGATTACCCAGTTTGTGGGCTAAAAAAAGGATACTGTAGCTTGGGTGCTAAATCTGACTCAAGGCAGAACTGAAGTCATGGGCTCCGTTTCTAACCAGGAATTCCCAGGTCGAGTAACCAAATATACTGCATTTTCCTTTTTTTTGCACGAGTTAATTAAGTTGTTTTCTGATGGGGCTGTCTGACTGGAGTGGAGCATTTCATGCACACCTCCAAGATCAATTATTTTGGGAATATTCATTTAGAAAGAAAGTCATGTGTTGTTCAGTTGCTTTTTCGAAATAAGTGACGGGCTATTTTTTTATTAAGACAATAATACAGCATCAGCTTGTTACTCGTTTTATTGATTCATATTGATTGATGATGTTGCAACGTTAGAGAAAGGAGTAATGTTTTTCGCGTTTTACACCTTGTTCAAATGCCCTTTTTTTGGAAAACAGTGTCTGCGTTTCAAACATCCGCGCATTAACAACAGTATATAGCCCACAGATTTATTTATTTTTTAATTACACTTTTCATTGCAGGAGTGTGTAAGACCGAGGAGGATGAGGGACCGAGCACCGAGGAGGATTCACAGTCTTTCCACGGGGTTGGCGTGTGTAAATGGTTCAATGTCCGCATGGGCTTCGGGTTTCTGTCCATGACCAAGCGTGAGGGAGTGCCACTGGACGAACCGGTTGATGTATTTGTCCATCAGGTAGGATGACTGAAACTGTCAATATCAATATGCGTAAATCCAGAACGTAACACGTTACCCTGTAAAAAGTATCAACATGTGTTGGGCTGAAAACCTACGTTTCCTAAATTAAGTGCCTAACAGCAGAAATGAGTTCATCCTACTTGTTTCCAATAAAGCTTAATCAAATTTACGGGTTTTCACCCTGTAGTATGTTCAAAAATAGTCAGCAATTACTCATTAGTCTTAATAAAAACGCTACCCGAATAAACATACCACGTGCATTGAAAACAACAAAACTAACACTCACTAAGTAGGAGATTTGATAGGATATGTTTGATTAAAGTTCAAATAATAAGAGATGTTTAACTGGGTTAGGTGGGTGTTTTTTTTTTGTTTTTTTTTGCAGTGTGGTGGGTGTTTCTCTCTCAGGGGAACACGTGTTGCAGCCAGAGGGGAGCTCGGTGCCTCCCTCGTGGTTTCTTAAAATGGTATATTGATATAATTTGATGGCGATATAAGTTTGGTCAGAGCTTACACACTTAAATAGGCATCAATGCTTTTAAGGTGAGTATAGATCAGTGTGTGAGCTGCATGTAAACTGGTCTTTTAAGGAGAAGGAAACGTGTAATTGATCCTTTTCTTAAGCTATATGACCAGTCGATATTTGTTCACTTTGTTTGGAGTATGATGATATTGTCACATTTTGCCATTTATCATTGCTTCTGTTCACAAAGTGGAAACTTTAAAAAAATGACTCATACATGGTTTGACTTCAGTAAATGGACAAACTTGATTATTGACCATTTCATAAGGTTAAATCACACACCTCAGACAATATTCATGAATCTTCCTTTTAGAATACTGTTTTCATTAGGCTTAATACAACATAATGGCTTTACATGTATTCATGTACAACTGCCTAGACTCTATTTCCGTGAGGGGCAATGAAAATTTTCATACTTGGATAAACTGTAGATGTAGTTTACAGTTGGTGTTGTTCTGATCAAAGTTTTTCATCCTCCACTTAGGGTTTTTAGTGTTTCTTTCTCAGACTAAAAAGACAAAAGAGAACCTCTCAGTCTAACTAAAGCCTTCATTCGCCTTCTTACAACTAGTGAAGTGGGAGGTAAAGAGGTGGGGCATGCATTTCTTTCCTACTTCTCATGTAAGTGAGAACCTCCATTGCTGTCTGATAAGATAAAGGCTTAGCATGTGAATGAGAGGAGTCCCCACTGCTCAATCACCTCAAGCATCCTGTCATAAAATGATTAAAGGTTGTCTGCTCATCCCCCTGTGTGTGTGTGGCACTGTGTTACACTAGCTTTAAAGGGGAGAGGGGGGTCTCAGGGCTCTTAACTTAGGTAAATGTCCTTGTTCTCACAGTGCCACCACTCTCCAGGGCCTTATGCTGTGGAGACATTTGTCTACCACAGTGCATTTCCATTTTTGGAGATTTAACTTTATTTGCTAGAGATGAAAGCCAGTTTTCCGACTTGCAGCTCTTACTCGTTTTGATTTTTCGGTTGTCTGCTTTCTGCTTATGATGACATGACGCATATAGAGAGATGTCATTGTTCTGTGCAGCCGTTGCAACCAAAATATTGTTTGACTATACACAGGAAATTGATGCCTGATTAATCATAACGCAAACCAAAACATGAGTTCAACTGGGGGTGGACGCTCAGTTTGGCAGAGGGAATGGGTGATTTTACAAGAGGTATAATGCCAACTGCCATTATATAAAGCTTGAAAATCTAATCCAATGTCCAAGCTTGTTTCTGTATGTCATGAAAACAAGTTGATTATTGCTCCAGATACTTCAAAGGAACTCAAATTGAGAAAGCGATAAGTTGTAATGCTCACAGCTTTACTGTAACCTCTCACGGTGCTCTAAATTTATTCACAAGAAATGCGTAACTAATGACTCAGTTCCCTTTCTGTCACCAGAAAAGGTAGCAACGTGTGTCAATGATGGATGTATAGGGGTTATGGCAACGTAAAAGGACTCAGCCCTAAAATTAGTGGCCTTGTGTCAAGGAAAATTAACTCCCAGGGTCCACTGGCCTTTTGTGCAGGTGGACAATAGAGCCATGCATCCGAATGAAGCACCCCTCGGCCGTGACCGAGCCCCTCTTTGTCTCAGCAGCAGTCCTGCTATTGTCCCTCAGTGCTCTGATGTCTTTCTCTGCCTCACTTGGCTTCCAGATACATTCTGGACAGAGTTTGCAGTAGACCCCACTAATAACAACACCTCAACATCAGATCCTTGAAGTTAAAGGCCCCACCCTGATCTGTACCTGTATCTGCGTGTGTGGATAAACTGATGTGGTCATGTGGCTGGTGAGGGTTCGTTATGGGGGTTGGGAAGGTCACAAATGGGAGAGGAAGTGGGTTAACGGCCACCAGGGCAGAGAGGCTTGATGGGATTGTGGCTCTGTGGACGTCCATGTTGCCACTCAAATGTCATGGCTCACCAATTGTGTTGCTCAGGAGCTTGCAGCAGATGCTCAACTGTGAGTCACAGGATTAGACAAAATGGTGCTTTTGTTTTTTGTTTTTCTTGCAGTGGTAGTTTTCAGCTCACTATAACTATTACTTGTATCCTTTAATTGATAACCTGTTGGATTTTGTTTGAAGTAGACCTAAGACTTCCCTCACAACAAACCATGCGCTTTGAGAAGCTTGGTCTGAGCCATGGTGGTTTTGGTGAATGCAGACTGCAGATGGTTGTTCATAATTAACAGATAGATGGGCCTCTACTCAAAAATAAAGAAAATAGGATTAATGTCTGTCAACTTGCTACATCATGAATCTTTCTTCTTATGTCAACAGTCTGCTATAGTTGTGACAAGTTAATCTCACAGTCCCACCGAGGGAATTTTAGAGAGGGGTTTCCCATGTTGTGTTAGCCATCTCTGGCTTTCATCCTTAAAACCGCACCACACCTTCCCTTCCCTTTATCATGGGTTTCTTTTCTTTGGAATCAAAAACGTTTCAGGCAGGCAGGCAAGAACCTCCTCAAAGCTTCAGGTGAACATACATAAATTCATTGAATATGTTGCTAAGCAGGAGGCTGAGTTAGTGTTTACTCTCAGCATATTCAAACCTTCCGTTGCTGATTAATTGAGCTAAGACGCCAGTCCAATATTGCTGTTCATTAGACATTCTTTAAAATGAAACCATGTTTCTTTCACAAAAAAGGATGTCACGTATTCAAGCGCTGGTATCAAAGGGAGATATCAATCATTAGTGCTTTCCCTCAACTTTTATCTTACATGTCTTTCTGCCAAACAACTATCCAAGGAATGTCTCCCTGACCCCCAACCTCCCAGAGAAGCAATGCTGCCTTCTCACCCCACCCCCAACTACAGCACGAACCCCTGCATCCTGCAGTTTAGGGTTAGTGGTGGTCAGTGTGTTAGTGGAGCTTTGTGATGTGGGTGGGAAAAGGGATGGGGTGGGGGCAGCAGTGTGGAATGCTGTTCCTCTGGAGGGGGGGATGGGTTGAAGGTTATCCCTGTCAGGTTTACCTCTCAAACACAGCAAAAAGACAAAGCAGCATTACCACCATGGTTCCTTTTAAGCAGGCCAGTATGTGTACAACTCATCAGTATAGTGTAAACAGCAAGATTTGCAGTGCTTGTTTGTTTATCAGGTGAGACATAATGATTACCATAAATGCCTGATGGTATCACACAGTGCGTGTGGGTGGGGGTTGTTCTCAAGCGCCAAAGTATCCACCGGCTCAATGTGGAGGTGATTTGGTCACTGGTCGTGCAATATGGCAGGTTTTGAAAGACACATTTTCACTACTAACAAAGATCTGCTGTATTTCTGTGATGGGGGGAAAAGATTGAAACGTTCACTCACCCCTTTGAATCTTCCTGACATATCTATTAGAAGCTTTACAAAAACCTAAGTCACCATAAAAAGGGATTTCCCCAAAATTGATGCTGACTCCTTTCTATGTCATCATTCAGAGCAAGTTGCACATGGAGGGCTTCCGTAGCCTAAAGGAAGGTGAGGCAGTTGAGTTTACCTTCAAGAAATCATCAAAGGGCCTGGAGTCTCAGAGAGTGACCGGACCGGACGGCATCCATTGTGTGGGCAGTGAAAGGAGACCCAAAGGCAAGAAGGTCCAGAAACGACGGTTAAAGGGAGATAGGTAAGATGTGACGATCTGGGGAAGAGAAAAAGTATATTTAATTAATGCTAGCAGTGCATTTTCTAAACATGTAAAGAAAACTTCTGTTGATCTAAAACCTAATTCAAAATGAGATATGTTTTAATTATGTATTTACATTACATTTCTCACAAGTCCACAAACGCCCATTGTTGTGTCCAGTTTGGATCAGATATACAATGGTGTTTTAGTTTCTCCCCGTTTTGCTTCCTCTTCCTCAACCCCAACCCCCACCTTCAGCCCTAGCAAGGGTCACACCAGCAGGCTTGACGTGTGACCTGGATCAATAACTGTTTAAATCTGCTGTCCCCTAGTGAATTCACACCCACTGACACTCTTTCTTCCTAAACCATCCTTTACCACCAATGTGATAGTCATTCCTCATTACCTCAAAAGAAGTGATTTTATATTTTTGTTTGATCTGAACCTATGCAAAAAAGTAGTTCTGAGTTCAGGTCCTGTGAAATTTACAAAAAAAATTAATGATCAATTTATAAGTGTATTTTTATTCATAAAACATTTCTTCCAAAGATTTCAGGGTTCCATGCAAAGGCAACAGTGTCTCCAAGTGAAAGAAAAAAAGCCAAGGATGCCTTGACTTTTGGGTTGAATATTTGAATATCAATACAGCATAGGGTTAGAGGAGTATCAACTTCACCCTGTCAGTTGTGATTAGAACCAGAGAGTAGTCAGTGTGAGAACAGAGATCATTACTGCCTCAAAGAGTCCTGGGAGGCCTGGTGTGGCTCAATAACTCTCCATAGACCACACTGATCCATGGCTAAGATATCGTACCCCTCTAGCATATTTTATTATGCAACACTGGATGGTGTTTCGTGTATGATTAATTGATCAACCAATAGTCAGATATCATTGGGACAGGAGTAAGGAGTACATTCCAGTTTATAGTCCAGGTTCATGTTTTACCACCAAAGTGCACAGCTGCTTTTAGTCGTGTGTGTGTGTGTGTGTGTGTGTGTGTGTGTGT